>NW_026866593.1:0-58023 GCF_026571515.1 Ruditapes philippinarum
ATCAATGTCACCTAGCGATGTCAGACACTTAGAATAGAGTTTTATCAGATCATTTTATCTTTTATCATGAAATGAATATTCGTATCTAAGAAGCGATTTTGAATTATATCAAAGACACTGACAAACCATTGTGACATACAAATGTTGTTTAAGCTACTGCTGGTTAAACAAAACATCTTATATGTTATCTTATCTAAATATTAATCTTCACTTACCGTGTATCTTTTCTCGTTCCTTGAAACATTCAAACACTTCATAACAAGTCTAAGTAATGTTTGTTACAAACTATTCATTTACTAAATCAAGAGGAAGTTTATAACTTAGTTGTTATTTATTTATTTCTTAAGGGAACTTTATTCTCAGATTTTAATTCAAAATATACCACGTTATACATTTTATTTGTGTGTCACAGTGTTTTGTTCTCAATATCGACCTTGAAAGAATAATTTCAAAACAGACAAACAATCGTATACTTTATTATTTCACCATAACTATGTGTAACTATGGCAACTGACACTTGTCGGAAATATGCATATATCTCAAAAATAATTTACCAGGGGGAAATAAATACAGACGTAGTTAGAACAAACGAAATACGTTCTTTGTACATTCTTCTTTACATTCTTCTTTAACAGGAACAACTCTGCAAGGATAATTCGACTGTAATCAGATATTTTCTACAAAGGTGAACAATAAATAGTGTTATTTATTTTTTGCACATTTTCATTTATTTTGTTCACATCATCTTCCTAAGTAAGTAAAAATTTGTTTCATAGAAATTGTCAATTACCAGAAAAACCTATTTCTCATTTCGAATATTAAGGGAAACTTTAAGAACATTCGAAGAAGTGGCATTCTAAAAAGATTGCCTAAACTGCTCAGTATTGAAATGTCTAGTAAGCTGTTGTGTGCAGATCCCAAAAAGTCAGAACAATGGTTCATGTCTAGCTGTCTTTATGTTTTGTTTAAGCGGAAACGATCTTGCGCGTTTTTGTGCGGATAATTTCACCGTGAACATTTCACTTCCGGGATTAATTCGATTAAATAGTACAACGCGATATGTGTCGACAAATTCCGTCACTTATGTTCATTGTCGAGCTCGACTACGAAATATGTGAACACTGGCCATTCGTTGCGTGTTGAAGTTTTTTTTTTCTGTTGTATATGATTCTTAGTGGTGAGATAATTATATTGATTATAGAGATTAAGTTTTTTATTGTACATTTGTGCATTTCTCATTCCGCTTCGATTGTGTAGAATAATAGTTGTTTGATTAGTTTTTTTTAATTTCTACTTGCATTGTGATTCTATAATGTAAAATCATTATGTTATCTCTTAAAGCGTTTTTACTTGGAACTTAATAGGCGAACCCCACACAGAACCGGTTTCTATACGTTCTGTTTAGAAATAAATATTTGCCTCTGTAGCACATTTAACATCATTTTATTCCTATAAGAATATTATTGTTTTTACTTCTCCTGTTTCAAAGTAAAATACTTCTATTACTGTGTTATCTTAAAGCAATTTACTTTGATAAATTTCAAGAAGTATCTATAATAAGCAAAGTATCAAAGTGTTTCATGAGACGAAATGTTTACTGAAAGATTCAATGAACTTTTAATGACTCTCTTGTCAATTTATAGAACATCTTTGACATATTACAATATTATGAAAAAATTGCATTAAATATAAGCTTAAAGCTATGTTATTTGGCACAAAAAGAAATGAATGACAACGAACCTTTGATACTGATCTGTCATGATTATTTCAACTAATGCTCTTGTTTTAATCAGATATCTAAATGGAAATATACTTTGGCTCATTAACATCAAAGGGTGGTTACATAGTTTGTATAGTTTGTACATTAAACGTTCAGATAGAGACGACTAAAAGTACAAACCATTTAATTATGAACTAAAAAATTGATTTCAAATAATTATATCATGCTTACACAATTAAAAACACATACACACCAAATGTTGAAGTACTTTTACGGAATAGAAACAATTTTCCATTTACCTTTCTTTCCTGGTGTATTCCCTTGTCTTTCCTTTTTTTATTACAATAAACAACAACATGTTATTATGTAAATAAACTTTCGAATTCTGACTTGTAAACACGTTGTATAATATGCCTTCTAACTTGTAAAGAACCGAAGCACAAAGGCTATGTTCTCCAGTTTATCACGTCAGCAACTTGTGTATTTAATAATATAAAGAGGATATTCGAGTTTTCACTCCATAGATACGGGCAGTATCAACAAATGCAAATAAATGATGTAGTTAAAGAAAACATGTGTTTATGATAATTATACTGCTTCTGTTTCTTTTTATTGTATTTTATGATTCAAAAGACTTCCCATTTAATTTAATTTGTGCATTTACAACTGAATGTGTCATTAAGACTTTTTATTTAGTATAATTACGCTAAACCACTAATTATTACAAGCTTAAAGACACATTAAGTTTGTAATTATTTTCATACATTTCTTCTACTTTCAAGCAATTACACTAGTAATAGCAAATCTGGCGGCAATTGTGCGGTTTTGTTTCCTTGTGCAATTACGTTGCGAATGTTTATCTTAAATTTCATTTTCTTCTCAAAATGTCAAAGACAAAGAACAATAAACTTCATTAAATTAAGTTGGCAAACATACTTTTGTTTGTGATTTTAAAACGTTTTAATGAGAACCCCAAAGGACTCTTACCACCGATTTGTTCTTTTCAAGAAGACAATGATATTGCGTCTTTGAAAATTATTTGACTAATTATAAAACAACACGCTAGTTTTCAATAAACAAATTGAAAGAACCTATTATTGACATTAGAAATGCAATTAAGAAAATGAACGAACGCAAACATAAGCCTCAATAACAACTAAATAAACGCAAACACTTCATTTGTTTAGGTGACTTTTAAATTGTTTTGGAAGAAGATTATTTAATAACGGTTTCATATTCATGGCTATAACAGCAAAAAAGCAGCAGCAGCTATCCGCTTTAATCTTTCAGACCAGCTTTTCATTTTACACTGCATTTTGTGACATGAACGCATGGCTTTTTTTAAAATAAAACTATAAAATAAAACAATGTGTGTTTTTAATAAGATCTTAGTCTTATTAAACTGACAAATTAAAAATAACTTTAAATAGTTTTGCTAGAAATGAAAATAAGTACATTACCTCATAAAGCTCTGAATGTGAGCAAACAATTAAAGAAAAGAAATTTGTATCTTTCTTAACTTCTTAAGGCTTAATTTATATTAACAGCAAAGTCAGAAATTAGTTAGACGAACTGAAGTTGACCTGAACAAAATACTCAAATATTGTATGGTAAAATTGCACCATCAACGTTAAGTTTCATACTGCTTATGAAACAGTTTTAATTGAAATACTTTGTAAAACCTGGACAGATTTTCAATCTATTATCTGTTAACGCTGGCTGTTGTTTTTGTTTTTGCAAATATCATATTCTTGTCGTAATAACAATAGAATGTGAACTAAATTGATCAAAAAGAAAGAAGTAATATTCTAAATTAAATCTGCAGGAAAAATCATAATAATAAAATAATATGCGAATGATAGGGAAGATTTATCTTTCTGAATGATATGACAAGGACCATTGGAAAGTTTTACAGACTTGTTTCAAACAAATACTATAAATTTTAGGTTTATAGGTGCGAGTTCTAAACTCATCTATAAATTCTTAACAACATGAAAACATATGCTCAGTGAAAACATTATAATGTAGTAGTAATCAAATATAATAATGAGTATTCAAGAATTACGCTGCCAATAATGATTGGTGCAGAATTACGCTGTCAATAATAATTGGTCTTTTACACGCACCAGCTATTTAAGATACTGATCGGAGGTTTTCAGGAATTATCATACCATTATTACTCTGAGTAAAACCATTTAGAATACTTATGTTGTAACAAATAAAATGTGATCCCCATGAAGCAATAATCACAACAAAGTTACATGAAAATTGCAGACTCGGTTTCGTCGAGTCTGTATATAAGGGTTAATGAAAAAATGCAACATCCCTCACACCCCTACCACCGGCTTGAGCGGTACTTAAAAGTGTTGAAATCAATGATCCTGAAGGACCAGTTCGATTTTTTAACCATGTATATTAAAAGTGTTTTCCAAATATGTGCAAGGCTTATCGATTTGTATATTGTCTTTACTTCCAGAGACCAGGTATTTTTTCTTTGAATAAGATGAACACATGTTCAGAGCTATAAAGTCATCAAAACTTATTTTAGATATTTCCCTCAAGCAAGTTATAAAACAAACTAAGAAATATATAATATTTTTTGTTAAATGATTAACAATGTACATAGTTCATCTTTATGTTCCTCGACACCCAGAAAATTGATATCTAAATTTCTAATAGAAAATAATAGATTTCCGAATACGAATGTAATTGTAAAATAATTAAGAGCAATCTTAATATAGCACATAATACTATTCACGAATGTATTAGTTCTGTGCTACTAATTATACTGATAAAAGTGATCATGATATATATACCATCTTTTAAATGTCAAGCATTTCCAATAGATTTTCATACAGTATAGCAGATCGCTGCTACAGATATTTTTATGGTGAACTGTTACTTATTCTCATATGGTAGTATTAAACTACAACATGCACATGCAAATGTCTTTAATGGTTTAATTGTGACATTGTTGCTTAAATGTTGAATTTGATCTGAACTTTCAAAACACAAAAGGTTTGCAATAATCGTTTGTCTGTTGTTATTATTTTTTAAATTAATATTTAATAGCTAAAAACCAAACTATGAAAATAGTCATCTAAATACACTGATTTACATATCTAGAAAATCGAATATGTTAATTCGTTGCCAACCTTTCTGATACACAGTAACTTACTTTCAGTCAATTCAGTTCTAGAATTACTATTCTTATTCTGTCTTGTTAAAGATATAGTTATATTTAAGCACTATGTAGTTATATATTTGATCATATGATTATTTTTTTCCGTTCACTCCTGGCATTTGCTACACATATAATATTTGAACTTAAAATCAAAAATGCCTTACGACCGCTTTCGTACAAATTATTAGCACATGATGTTTAATTTTGATTTGCAAGAAAATCTACGAACAGCGAAATTCTTGGGTACAAAATGCATACCAATGGAAGAAATTAAACACAAAATTGAAATAGGCAAAAAGTCTGATCGTTCTTCTCTTTTGTCATTTAAAATCCAAGTAAAGAGAAATTAGCAAAGAATGTCAATTCAGGGATGTTCCTTCCCATATTAATCATTTCACACAATTTAACGATGTTGGTACTAAAACTACATCTTTAATGGATACATTTCAGTAACTCCTTCCGGTTGAATAGGTAAAATGACATTGTGCCAAAAGGCAAAATTGGACAATTTACAAGACACTATAAATAGTCATAATTACTGAAGCTGGGGGGACAGAAACGCCATTCAGAGGAATATCTAGATGATAAGTCAGTCAACCGGACATGTTTACACTGTAGGTACACTGACCTTTGTATTTGTAAGTTTCCAGACGACCTTGCAATGCCACATTTAATTCAGAAATATGTGTATGATTCCCATCGCTCAATTAATCTATCTGATAATAATAATGATAACAATAATAATACTAATAATTATATAAGAGATTATACGAATTATTATTATAATTATGATTACAATTTTTATTTTTACAAAATCAATGCATTTTCATTATCATTATAAAAGTCATTGTTATTATTATCATTATTATTGTCATTGTTATTATTTCGCCGCCATATGACCTAAAATTGTGTTCGTGTGCCGTTAAACCAAGCCAAACATTATTTTTAGCATGTTTATTGTCATTATTATTTATAAATATTTGTTTTATTATATTTCGAAAAAATCTTGAATTAACTGAAGTACAAAGGATAGGCAACTTGCCAATAGTATATATTACTAGGTCATTTTGAAATATTGCGTTGAATTTACATAGCAATTATAAACACAGATTATAATTGTATGTAAATGATATTCATATGTCGTACATCAAATTGTTTTTACAGGACTTTTTATTTCCATAAAATCCCCAACGAAAAAGTAATAGAATTCTCTGTTGTCATATTACTCCGCCTGATTTCCATGTTCCAATAAGTTGAAACAGAAAATTCTTTTAGGTGAAGTTTATTTAATTAACGAACTATCCAGTTCTCCTCTCGGCCTCTTTACTTAACCTATAAATCTAAATACGTTAAAGTAAAACAATAACATTTTCTGTTTAGCGAATGTCCCATAGGAATATATTGCACGAACAGAAAAATCATAAAACAAATATTTTTAACACACATTATGCCTCATAATAATTAAATATTTTTCTCGTTTAAGAAAGGGCAAACATAATTACATTACGTTTCAATAATGTTTTAAGAGAATGTTAGATGCTTAACACATGAAGAAAGCACCGCTGAATATAAAAATATTGTCTTCAAAGTAGCAAAATGTTGTTCGGTTTGATTGAGCCTGCTTATGGACGTACTGGAAAGTGCAAGTTACCGTCCACGCCCCCTAGCACCGGCTTAAGCAGAATTCAAAAATTTCGTGCTGAAGGATCTCCAAGAATTGAATATATATTAACATCCTTGATACTTTTTACAGCCGCCACACAAATAATACGGATGTGACAATAAGATTCACCCAAACTTACATCAAATGTAATAATAATGTAATACATCTTAATCATAAGTATTAAAAAGGTTCCAGTATCGTCTTGTTATAGACATCTTAGTGGATACCCTTTAAAATTGTATGTTAACACACCTAACACAAAATCTGAAATACCGGATACATGTACTTATCAAAAGCAAATGTGTTTAATTTAACATTTAGTCTTATAGTCGATTGCGCTTGTATTAGCAGTAGATTCAATGGCACGTAAAGCATTAACCGATTTATGCAGCATCCACTTCTCAATACTAAATGGGTTTGCATAAAAAATCACCATTTTCTCTAATTCTATTTTATCAATAAGGTTTGTAAGTTGTGTGACGTTACATATAAGTAAATCAGGTTAAAAAGCATAATTGTATATTCTATATCTGAGCATGAATTCACATAATTGATTAATAATTGTTAAAATTCAAATTAACGAAATTAATACTTTCATTGAGTTGTATTGTATTCCTAGTTGCATTTTCATGAGGCAAACACCTTTAATGTAAAGTTATGAACTGAGTTGCTTTTCCGAGAGCAAAGACGAGAAATTTACGCAAAAATAATTTATTAACCGTTATTACTTACGGTGCATTTTTTTCAATCATTTTATGGAATAATAACAACAACAAAAATGTCCATCTATAGTTTATATATTTTCACATGACTTATCTTAAATCAAGGATTATTCTTGTTATACACACTGTTTATTCATATTACGTCTTAAACTAAAGTATAATGTTCCTGTAACATGATATTGAAGCAAGGTACAATTAACTAACTGTATATAATTGTTCACGAGAAACATTAATATCTTAATGTCATATGGGGTCATTGTTATCACCGTAATGTTATTCTATATTATTTTCCTGAGCAGAAAATTAATGATCAAAGATTTGGAACCAGAGGGTAAATTCATGGACAAGGTTGATGACTTATGTCAGGTTTGAAAAAAGTGTTATCTATAGTATGGCAAGCTATTAAATTATTTTTCCCAGAATTTATTGTTTCCAGATTTAAACGTTTTGAAAAAAGGTTTGAAATTTGCCAGTCTCAGATATCAGTCAATAGGGGGAAAAAGAAATAAACAACACAAGAGGAATATAATAAGTAAAAAATAACATCTCAAGTTTCTGCCACAAAATATTATACGTTTTTATAATGACATGTTTACGTATCGGCACAATAAATCCTACTGTTTTGAAATATATTTTTGCCATGACCTGAGATAACAGAAATGCATTCAAAATCATTTTTAATCTTTAAACATTTTATTGATGTAATCAAAGAATAAGGTTTCAAACTGAACGTATTTTTGACGTAGGCGGGAATATTGCAATGTTGAAATATACTTATTTTGGGTTTCTTGACAAAAAAATCAGTAAAATTGCTATCTAACATTAAAAGTATTTTATTATTCATTATTTATTGTAACAATAATAACGGAAAATTTATCAAGTATTTGATAGTAAAAACCTTTGTGCAAAAAACATATTTTTAATCTTGTTCTATGTAAAACAGGACTATATATTTGAGTAACGAATTTATGAAATATTTCGGAATATCATCTTATCTGGGAAGCTGAGGAAAAATTCCCATGTGACTCCAAAAATCGTATATAATTTGAAAAAAAAATCCGATTTTGACAATAATGATGTATACCAACTCAGCCAACCTACAACTTTCTCAAAACGCCAAACGCCAGACAAATGACGAAATCTAAAGTAACAGTTTTCAATAATGCAAATGAAATGTGTCAATGTGAACAGGCTGTTTTGTTGATATGTATCAAATGAAACCAAGATGGTAACATTCGACTTGCCACATCTTCTTTCAAATCAATGAACCTCAACAGGCTTCAGGTTTGTTGACTCGCTTGTCTAATATCAAAGATATTTTTACGTCCACGTGTTCGCTTACAAAATTAAAAATGTGTTATTAGAGAAAATCAGGAAACTTAAACAGCATTATCTTAATGTACAAATTTGCTTCCAGACTAAATTAAATGTCATAAAATATGAGAACTACATGTGGTTTGATGATCTTTAAAATATTGTTGATTAAATATGTTTTTGTAAACTTGATCAAGTAAAATGTAAATTATAGGAAATGTCTATGTCCGGAGATAACCGTCCTGCTTTTCTGTTTATATACTTTTTTTTTATTTTTCATATATAACTTTAAGCTAAAAGACGTTTACCTTTACAAGTAATATTTTATGTTTGTAGCCGATGTTTCAAAGATAATTTGCGTTGGCGTCAGTCGAAATATTAATGTTATTCATTTCATTTGTTTTTCCATTATTACTTTACAAACTTGTACTAGTACTCTTCTACTACTGCTACTACCACCACCACCACCACCACCACCACCACTACCACCACTACTACTACTACTACTAAAACATGTAATAAAAACTGTTACAGCAATATAGATGCACGAAAAAGTAAGACAAGTGTTAGCTGTCACCATAAGGTACTGGTTTGCCTACCGGTTTAAAAGATATATACAATTACGGGTATTGTGAAGTTAGATTGTTTTTATATTAATTTTTATAATAATTAGTCCGTTTTTTCATGTTTGTATAAACTAACGAGAAACTCAACGGGAACAATAAATCCCATTAACCTTTCACACACTAAACATCTTATTGGACTTGTCCATTTCTCAATGTAGACGAAATCGATTATCATTTGTAGGGAAAATATTCAAAATATACAGTATATTGGTATATTATATGTATCAAAAAAGTTCCAGTTCTATTAAAACCTTGATACCTTCATGTGTCCTATTATTACTTCTTTCCGTGCATGTAATATAAGAATGCATTTGGTAATTTCTCAAGTAACATACTTAACTTAATCTATTTTCATGAAATGCCTGAAGGAATAATCATTTATACCATTAAAGGACCGAGCAGTTTTGTTGTATTTTTAGTAAGTCATGCGAAATAGCTCAATCGTAAGTGACGCTGACCAGTTGTTTGTTTTTTTTTTACTTTTATTTTCATCATTAAGTTAGTGACTGTATATTATTGATTATTGAAATACATATCAGTATAATTTTAACTAAGTAATTGACATTAAATAGAACGAACAGATAATAGGCGATAATGCTAAAGACTAATAAGTTTTTTTTTTTTTTTTTTTTTTTTTAATGGATACTTTCTTCAAAAACGGCAATGATGAAAATTGGAAAATCAGAATTTCTTAAGAAGTTAACGTCTAAAATAACAAAATAAAAATGTTAAACGTTTTGTTTTATTAAGCCTGTTTATGGAAGGTAATATTTAAATGCAAACTACCATTTACGACCCCTAACGCCAGTGTAAGCAGTGTTTATCATTGAAACATTTAACATTGTGGCCTACGAAAGACCGGAGGGCCATTTCAACTTCATGAATTCCCGAATACATCTTCATAATTCACAATCTAAACTTCGTGAATTCCCGTTTTCAAAATAAGGAATTCACGATTTCAACTTCATGAACTCACGATTTCAACTTCACGAATTCACGATTTTAACTTCATGAATTCACGATTTCAACTTCATAAATTTACGATTTCAACTTTACAAATTCAACTTCGTGAATTTACGATTTCAACTTAACTAATTCACGATTATAACTTCATAAATTCACGATTTGAACTTCGTGAATTCAACTTCATGAATTCACGATTTCAACTTCACGAATTTACGATTTCAACTTCAAGAATTCACTATTTCAACTTCACGAATTCATGATTTCAACTTCATAAATTCACGATTTCATGAATTCGTGAAGTTGAAATCGTGAATTCATGAAGTTAAATTCCCGTTTTCAACATAAGAAATTCACGAATTCACGATTTCAGCTTCAGGAAATCACGATTGCAACTTCACAAATTCACAATTTCAACAATGCACGATTTAATCTTCACGAATTTACGATTTCAACTTCATGAATTTGCGATTTCAACTTCACAAATTCACGATTTCATCTTCATAAATTCACGATTTTAATTTCACGAATTCAACTTCACGAATTCACGATTTCAACTTCATGAATTCACGATTTCAACTTGCATGAAAGAGCACGTGACCTGTTTTTGTACATTCTGTTAACCGTTAAACCGTACTTGACTGGTCCATAAACGTTGTTATTTATTTTGAATGAATTAATAAAGTATATATATGTACATATGGTAGTTTCAAATAGGTGTTTGAAGTAATATTCAAGTGTATTTATTAAATTAGAAAATTTAATGTAAACATGAAATAGTATTGTAGTCTGTATCATCAAGAAGCTTGCATGAGAAATCTCAAGCGTCTGGATTTGACAGACGGATGTGCTACTAAACGACCCTCTCCGGTCTTCGACGGTCACCGGTTTTCGAATACTTACTTCTATACTTGATTCTCGTTACAAACTTTTTTTTTCAAATTATTTTGAATACAGTTAAATTGAATATCTTTAAATTATTTAATACTTAACTCCACAGGCAACCATTTTAACTTTAGCTACGGCCCGTACCCAAACATGGAATAATAAATGGAACCATAAAAATATTATTTATTGTCATTTAAGCAAAATTTAAACTATTGCAGGCTGTCTGATATATCCTCTAATCAACGATAATCATGGTAAAAGCAATCGGCAATGCACGCGAAATGTTTGAACAGTTGCTCATGCAAGCGAAAAGCTGATTTATCAATATATATTTAATTTACAATAAATGATTTCTAACCGTCTATTATGTGCTCCTTAAGTAAGTTACTATTTGAAAAATAAGTTACTATATAAAGAGCACTTTATATCAAACTTAATTTTCTATTCCCTTGATACACAATAAATTGATTTGGCAGAAACTGTTATGTCGACCAGCTTTCTTTTTACAGAAAACAAGTCTCATATGGCTTAAATAATTGCATATAATGGAATGTTAGACAGTCTGTACATCCGACCATAATGATAGACATACGATCGTCCAACCTTTGACTTGTAAAATAAAATACCATTTCTAGAACAGTTTATGATACCATAGTGCTAATTTGTGTAAATGTCAACCAATTATAACGACTGGTTTGCGCTTCTTATATTAATATCAAGTGATAATGTGCAACACGGCGTGGACTTTTTGAGTTGATGAACGTTTCTCTACCTTGATGATTACATATATTTCCGTTATATCAGCGTTTTTTGTATCTTTGTAACAATTCATTAAAATAATTTTATAAAGAAAATTTCAATAACATTTAATGTACTCTGTGGAGTAAAAATTATTTTGATGTCGAACGGCATAATTATACGATCAATTAGATGCTCACTTTAATCCCCGAACAAAATATAATTTTATCTATACGTTGTAAAACACTATCAATTTTATCTTTAGTACTTATAAATGTCTTTCAAATTCAAAAAGATTGAAGATTGTCTTCGTTTTCAATTTTAATTACACTAAAGTTGCCATTAAAAGTCACGAAGGGATTCCATTTACACCAGTCCTGCATGATATAAGATTCTATTTTTACAACTCACAGACTCGTCATTTATTCTCTTATTATCACGCTGTTCTGGCAAGAGATACATTTATCATTCAAGGTTATAGTAACTTGATTTGTAATTAAAGATATGCAGTGGATGCAGGCAGATAACATCACCCACATTGTTTTCTTTATTTTAGTTTGTGAGTGGTTAGGTAATGATAAAACTAAAATAATACGTTTGGGAAGTCCATTGTCATTTGATTCCAAATTATATTTACTTCACTGTTGATTTGAAAATTGTCCGTTGTTCACACGGCTCAATATATATGTTCATGCATTTATCTGTTGTTTTTGTTTGTTTTGTTTGGCTTTCCGGTGCACCAATACATTATAGGTCATATGGCACCGAAACAGGAAAGACGATGTTGGCTAACTAGAGTATACAAACTTAAAGCAACGACAGGAGTCAAAGCCACCTCAACTGCTGGAGCTAAGAGTTGCATAGACTCCAGTAGTTCAAACCAATTTAATCGCCTCTTACGATTACGCAGGGATAATTGGTGGCTACAATTGTGTTGCCTCAACCCTTAATAAGGGAAGCATTTATCTGAATATTATAGATTTGAAAATAAAGTTTAAATTATCATTGTCAATTGGTTGAACAATAAGCTATTTCAATTCTTTACCTAGCATGAATTATTTATAACGATCACATTTATCAAGATTTTTTTCAAACATTTTATTAATTCTACAAAAAGATAAATAATATTGGTTATAAAAATAAGAAATGCATACAAAATGCACAAATTAAACGCAAATTGTGAATAATTTTTATTGACGAATTTTTTTTTTTCACATTGCCATTTAAAATTCAAGTAAAAATGAGATATTAGCAAGGCATTTCAAGTTGCATAAGTACTTTCTAATTAATCGTTAAGTTATTTATCGTTTCACACAGATTACATCGGTGTTGCTATTACCACTACATCTTTAAAGGATCTTTTTCATGAACTATTTCATTATCTCCTTCCGGTTGAAAAGGAAAATAACCGTGTAAAAAAGCCAACATTGACATTCTACGAGACACTATAAATGGGTATAATAAGTTATTTCTGAGGAATATCTAGATAACAAGTTAGTCATCCGGACCTGTTAAGAAAATAATAGTGACACTGATCCCTGTTGTTACATTTCCACCTAAACCTTATAACGCCACATTAAATACAGTATCATTTTGGTTGTACAGGGGCGTTAAAAATATTACTTTTTTCAGTTTGTTACAAGTATCTTAAGCCATTATCATTCAAACAGATAAAAATGATCCTGAACTCGATAATGAAATCCTTAAAAACTTCATTTACATTAAAAGAAGACTCCAGTGAAAATTATGTTTTTTTTAAATCTTAATCAATACGAATATTTAATTGCGAAAGAGAAAAATCTAAATATGATAAATTAAATTGTTGTGCATTTTTGTTGTTAATTTGATTGTTGCAAATTAAAAAGAACGTGATGTCAAGACGTATAAAAGTGTGTTCGTTTTTTATTATTCTGAATTAACGTGAAAGAAAAGTGCAAGTAAAATCAGAGTTTTTGTTTTCGTTTGCCTCAAAATATAATGAATTTAGCCTATTATTGCGTTCTTTAAAATGGGTCCAATGATTACAAAAGTACTCAGGATAGATGATATAAATTTAGTAAGCTTTATAAAGAGCTAATATTAAATTGCATGATAAAACATTTATGGACTTTTTAGCTTTTCATTATTACGTTTTATGAACTTGAAAAAAACATCCGTGAATAAATAATTATAATCTTTAAATAACTTCACAATAATTCTAAAGCTATTGTTACAAAACTGCTAAGCATTACAATGTCTAGGCTGCTGTGTTTAAAGTAAAAAATCAGATCCCAGTTCTGAAAAATCAGTTACAATGATCCACGTCTTGCTTCAGCGAAATCCTGCACCAGCTTATTTATCATTTATACATTGTTTACTTGAAGCATATCATATCAGGACAAATGGCGGCGTTTGTCCAGATAAACGGATAAAGCGGCGCTTATCTCCATAGGCTGGTTTCAATATATTTTTTAAACAAATTTAAATACACTCAAAATAGCATTCAATACTAGTTTTAGTTTAGTTCTTTTTTAATCTTAATTTGTAGTTAGATTTGCACTTGACAGTCATTTGAAAGGAAAATTTATCATGGAATTTTTACATGACCACTGCGATAGTGTACATTTATGATTTAAAGTTGAAATTATTATTATGATAGGAAATGCGGTGTCATAGTATTTCACCAAAGTAGTTAATTAGGATAACATTGGTTTACCATTAATACACCCATAGCCCATTAAGTCGCCATCTCACATTATGAACTACGTAACTTTCTTTTTTAATCAAAGAACACTAAGGCTATTTTATGAACGATGAGCTCTGATACCCGAAACATTTCATACACAGACACAATATAACTTTATTTGACATTAAAAGACAGACATGTTAGTAAAATAAGGTTGGTGTTAGATCCTTAAATGCCCATTGCCTCAAAAATGTTTTTATTCTTATTGCTTCTCAAAAGCTTTTTATTTTTGTGTCTGTTATTATTTTAAAAATAGTTACTCATTGGCCATTTAACCTAACCTTCTCTTGGCACTGTTGCTTTTTGACAATTCCACTACAATTATAGTTATTATAATAGTGATTTTAATTAGTATTTTATATGATCTCAAAATATTATTATGCTTACATTTTGCTACTTTAATGACAACCAATTTAGCCTACTTTTTTCAGTTGGTTAGCATTATAGATGTTGAAAAGAAACATTTAATATTAAACACTGAAAATCACAATTTTGAATTTTCCAAAGAATGAAAAATTTCTAAGGCATAATGTGCCTTTAAAAAGCTTTTGGATTAAAATATTTTCAATAAAGTAAATTTCTAAAGAAAGCAAATAGTTAAACGTGTATTTAATATTTATATTTTATTCACAGGCTGAAATTAAGTATGTGTTGTAGCTTTCTATGCTTTTAAGCTAAAACGATCTCGCGCGTTTTTGTGGATACTTTATGTTTTACCGTGAATGTTACACTTCCGGGTGAAAGTCGGTGAAAGTCGACCAAATTCGGTCACTTATGTTCAATGTCAGCTTGCCTGCGCGATATGTGAACACTGGCTATTCGTTGATCGTTGAATTTCATTTTTCTTCTGTTGTATATGATTCTTTGTGGTACGATAATAATTAGAGTTATAGATAATAGAGAAGGTTTTTATAGAATAATTTGACTGTGTACTTCTCATTCCACTTCGATTGTGTAGAATAATTGCTGTTTGATTGTATTTTATTTTAACTTGCATTGTTATAATATAATGTAAAATCATTATGTTATATCTTAAGATCATATTTACTTGGAACTTAATAGGCGTACCCACACAGAACCGATTTCTATACGTTTTGTTTACAAATATTTGCCCCTGTAGCACATTTAACATCATTTTATTCCTATAAGAATATAATAGTTTTTTCTTCTCTTGTTCCAAAGTAAAGTACTTCTATTTTGATAAAAAATCAAGAAGTATTAATAATAAGCAGAGTATCAAAGTGTTTCATGAGACGAAATGTTTACTATAAGATTCAATAAACTTTTAATGACTCTCTTGGCAATTTATAGAACACCTTTGACATATAACAACAATATGAAAAAATGTATTAAATATAAGCTTAAAGCTATGTTATTTGGCACTAAAAGAAATGAACCTTTGATACTGATCTGTCATGATTATTTCAACAAATGCTCTTGTTTTAATAAGATAAATATATGGAAATAGACTTTGGCTCATTAACATCAAAGGGTGGTTACATAGTTTGTATAGTTTGTACATTAAACGTTCAGACAGAGACGACTAAAAGTACAAACTATTAAAAATGAACAAAAAAAAATAATTTCAAATAATGATACAATGCTTACAAAAACACCCACACAAAAGGTTTACGCACTTTTAGGGAATAATAACAATTTTAATTATATTATCATTATTTCTGTTTTCACTTGTCTTTACGTATTGTATTACAATGTAAAACAAAATGTAATCATGCAAATAAACTTTCGAATTCTGACTTGTAAACAAGTTGTATAATATGCCGTCTAACTTGTGAAGATCCAGTTTATTCTGTCGGCAACTTGTATAACGGGCAGTAGCCAACGTTGAAAATTAATATAATTCATTTCTTACAAAAAAATGTAAATGCTGTATAGTAAACAAAATGTGTTTATGATTTCCTTTTTCTGTTTCTTTCAATTTCAATTTCCCTTTTAATTTAATTTGTATATTTACAATTGAATGTGTCATTTAATGCTTGTATAGTAATGCTAAACTACTTATGATAACAGGCTAAAAGACATATTCAGTTTGTAATTATTTTCATACATTTCTTCTACTTGTAAGTAATAACACTATTTTGGCGGCATTGTGCGGTTTTGTTTCGTTGTGCAATAATGTTGCGAATGTTTATCACAAAATTCATTTTCTCTCAAAATGTCAAAGACAAACAACAATAAACTTCATTAAATTAAGTTGGTAAACATACTTTTGTTTGTGTTTGTAAAATGTTCCCTGAGGACTCTTACCGTCGATGTGTTCTTTTCTTGAAGACAATGATATTGCGTCTTTGAACATTATTTGACTTAATAAATATTATAAAACAGCACACTAGCTTTTAATAAACAAATTGAAAGAACCTGTTATTGGCATTAGAAATGCAGTTAAGAAAATGAACGAACGCAAACATAAACAACTTAATAAACGCAAACACTTCATTGGTTTAGTAGACTTTCCCGATGTTTTGAAAGTAAATCATTTCAAAAGGGACGTATAATTATGTTATATTTATTACTTTTAAACCTCAATGTTTTCAGAATCTACAACAGCTTTCTTTTCAGAAGACACTTTGAATATCTACCTGCATAAGCACGTTAGCATTTAAAATAAGAGATGTTTTTTTTATTTTCTTATAATTTTTGATCATCCAGTACAATATGCAAGGGCAACAATGATTATATCAAATGTTCAGTCCAAATAAATGATGGGATAAAACCCACAGCAAGTAAAAAGCATGACATAAATGGTGATATCCCCTGCGTACGTAATCTCATTCCTTGAAAGGGCGGATGGACCCTTAATAGGCATAGAATACACACATACAGCAGGCAAGTTAACCCTAAGCCTCCAAAAAATAAATGCTTGACCTATTGTCTGGCAGATATTTTATTGGCTTCTATGCGGTTTTTTGTTTTCTTGTATGAAGGATGCCAACTTATTGCGAAATTTGTCTTCAATTCAGTCAACAAAGCATAATTTTGCTTAAATATGTATACCACATTTCCTTGTGACCTAGTGGACACTTTCTTTAGCATCTCTGTATATTTTATATATAAACGGTTTGTTAGCGATATTTGTTTCAGATGTATTCTGTAGAATATAATAAATAATGGAATATGACTTGCTAAAACAACACACTCTGAATATGTAATTAAGAAAGAAGATGATTGGAAAACTGAAAATAAAACGAATCATTGGAGGATTAACATGAATATAAACATTTGAATGAATCATATTTGATTGCTTTAAAATTGTGTGTTTTTCTAAATAAAAATCATTTATTCTCGACTTTAAAACTGTAAGAAATATATTGTGTTATTATCATGACAATAACAGCACAAAAAAAAACAACAAAAACAAACCGCTTACATTTTACAGGAAATAAATGTCTTTTGTGTTCCATGTAATGAATTATTAAAATATAAATACTATTTAAAAATACTGATAATTGCTTTATGATTACAATAATATTTCATGACCTTTTTATGTTAAATTAACATCTTCTGAGTATACACTGAAAATATATGTTACTGGTTTAACTCATTCACAATATAGTTTATGAATACGTAATACGAATGGTTAAAATTCACCCCGAACGCTACGTTACATACTGCTTATTAAACATTTTTAATTGAAATTACTATGCAAAACCTTTAGAAATATTTTCAATATAAGTACTGTTTACTGCCTGTTGTTTTTGTTTTCGCGAATATCTTATTCTTGTCGTAATATCAGTGAAATGTGAGATAAATTGTTTAATATTCTGAATCAAAAAGAAGGAAGTAATATTCTAAATTAAATCCGCAGGAAAAGCAATAAAATTCCATCAGAGTGTTCTGGAAGATTACTTTTCAGAATAATATGACAAGGACCGTTTTCAAGTTTTACAGACTGGTTTCAAACTAAAACTATAAATTCTGGTTTTATAAGTGCGAGTTTTAAACTTATCTATAAATTCTTAACAACATGAAAACATACGCTCAGTGGAAACATTATTTATTAATTAAAATTAGTAAAGAGTATTCAAGAATTACGCTGTCAATAATGATTGGTTAAGATTTACGCTGTCAATTATAATTGGTAAATATAGGTCTTTAACATGCACCAGAAATTTAAAATACTGATCAGAGATTTTCAGTAATTATCATACCATTACTACTCTGAATAAAACCATTTAGAATACTTAGGTTGTAACAAATAAAATGCGATCCATGCGAAGTATAAATCACAACAAAGTTACATGAAAATTGCAGACTCACTTTTGAACTCCGATAACAAAATAGTATTCAAGGTTGTTCGGAGCTGTTTTAATCTGAGGAATCGCATTTTGTCCATATTTTTATACTTCACAAGAGTAGAAAGCAAGTATTGTGAGACGGCAGTAAAATGTTGCCTCGTACTTTACTTCAGTGTTGTTATATTTTTCTGGTCCTTCAAGATCATTGATTTCAACACTTTTAAGTGTTATAAATAAAAATACCGCTCAAGCCGGTGCTAGGGGGCGTGAGTGATGTTGCACATATTCATTATCCCTCATGTACAGACTCAATGAAACCGAGTCTGCAATTCTCTTGTTATTTTGTTGTGATTAATGCTTCCGATGGATCACTTTCTTTCCAGATTTTAATTACAACATGTACATTCATATGTCTTTTATGGTGAAATGGTTGTTTTAATTAATGACAATGTTATTCATTCTAATAAAACAAAACGTGTTAGTTTTAAATTACAACATGCCCATGTAAATGTCTTTTATGGAGGAATTAACTTACTATATAGAATATTTAAAACTTTACTACTTATATCACCATACAGTTTCAAGTCAAAACTAAAATGAAAAATTCCATTTTTTCCAAATTCCTTTTTTAATTAATATTTAGTTGCTAATAAGCAAGCATGAAGATAAATACTTTAATACATTGATTTACATTATCCAAATAATATAATATTTAAAATTCGTAATTTTTGTTAAATGTTTGTTGTAACTTACTTTCTGACTCTATAATATTTCAGTCTATTCAGTTCTAGAATTACTTTTCTTATTCTGTTCTGTTAAAGATATAGAAAGTTTTAAGCAGTATACAGTCATATATTTGATCATAATTCATTTCATTTTCTTCTGGCAATTGTTTCACATATAATACTGCAACGCAATTTACTTTTAGCCACAATGCCTAACGACCGGATTCGGAACGTAAAAAATAAATGCACATTAAAGCACAATTTTGATTGAAAGAAAATGCTACAAAAAGCGAAATTCTTGGGTACAAAACGCATACCAATTGAACAAATTAAACACAAATTGAAATTGGCCAATAATCTGATCGTTCTTCTCTTTTTGTCATTTAAAATCCAAGTAAATAGAAATTAGCATTGAATGTCATGTCAGGGATGTTCCTTCCCATATTGATCATTTCACACCCAATTTAACGGTGTTGGTACTAAAATACAACTTTAATGGATACATTTAAGAAACTTCTTCCGGTTGAATAGGAAAAACTGACATCGTGCCAAAAGGAAAACTTTGACATTTTACGAGACATTATAAATAGTTAAAATTACTGAAGCTGGGGGACAGAAACACCAGTCAGAGGAATATCTAGATGATGAGTCAGTCAATCAGACATATTTACGAATTTGTAGGTACACTGACCTTTGTTTTTGTAAGTTTCCAGACGACCTTGTAAGGCTATATTTAATTCAATGAAAGGCGTGGTTGAATAATGTGTATGGTTCCCATCAGTAAATTTATCTATCAGATAATAATAATGATAATAATAATAATACTAAAAAAATGTAAAGAGATTATACGAATTAATATTATAATTATGTTTATAAATTCTTATTTTTATGATTACAAAATTCAATGCATTTCATTATCATTATAAATGTCATTATTATAATTATCATTATTTTTGTCATTGTTATTATTTTGCCGCCATATGACCTAAACTTGTGTTCTTGTGTCGTTATTTTCAACATGTTTATTTATTAATATTAGTTTTATTATATTTCGAAAAAATCTGGAATTAACTGAAGTACAAAGGATAGGCAACTTTTCATTATATATCATTTTGTCATTTTGAAATATTGCATTGAATTTACATAGCAATTATAAACACAGATTATAATTGTATGTAAATGATATTCATATTTCGTACATCAAATAGTTTTTACAGGACTTTTTATTTCCATAAAATCCCCCAACGAAAATGTAATGGAATTCTCTATTGTCATATTACTCCGCCTGATTTCCATGTTCCAATAAGTTGCAACAGAAAATTCTTTAAGGTGATGTTTCTTTTATTAACGAACTATCTCGGGTTCTTTACTTAACCTATAAATCTTAATACGTTAAAGTAAAACAATAACATTACCCGTTAAGCGAATGTCCCATGGGAATATATTGCAGGAACAGAAAAATCATAAAACAAATATTTTAAACACATATTATGCCTCATAATTTATATTTTTTCTCATTTAAGAAAGAGCACACATAATTACATTACGTTTCAATAATGTTTTAAGAGCATGTTAGATGCTTAACACATGAAGAAAGCACCGCTGAATATGAAAATATTGTCTCCAAAGTAGCAAATGTTGTTCGGTTTGATTAAGCCTGTTAATGGACGTACTGGAAAGTGCAAGTTACCGTCCACGCCCTCTAGCACCGGCTTAAGCAGAATTCAATAATTTCGTGCTGAAGGATCTCCAAGAATCGAAGATATATTAACATCCTTGATACTTTTTACAGCCGCCACACGGCACAAATAATACGGATGTGACAATAAAATTCACCCAAACTTACATCAAATGTAATAATAATGTGATACATCTTAATCATAAGTATTAAAAAGGTTCCAGTATCGTCTTGTTATAGACATCTTAGTGGATACCCTTTAAAATTGTATGTTAACACACCTAACATAAAATCTGAAATACCGGATACATGTACTTATCAAAAGCAAATGTGTTTAATCTAATATTTAGTCTTATAGTCGATTGCGCTTGTATTAGCAGTAGATTCAATGGCACGTAAATCATTTACCGATTTATACAGCATCCACTCCTCAATACTAAATTGGTTTGCATAAAAAATCACCATTTTCTCCAATTCAATTTTATCAATAAGGTTTGTAAGTTGTGTGACGTTACATATAGGTAAATCAGCTTAAAAAGCATTATTGTATATTCTATATCTGAGCCTGAATTCACATAATTGATAAATAATTGCTTACTTTCATATTTAATAAAATGAATTCTTTCATTGAATTATGCCTTTTCATGAGACGAACGCTTTAAATGAAAAGTTATCAACTGAGTTGCTTTCCCGAGGGAAATGACAAGAAATTTACACAAAAAATAATTTATTAACGATGCATTGTTTACAATCATTTTATGTAGATACAACAACAACAAAAACGTTTATATATAGTTATTATATTGTCACATGACTTATCAAACATCAAGGATCATTCTTGTTATACACACTGTTTATTTATATCACGTCTTAAACTATTATGTTCCTGTAACATGATATTGAAGCAAGGTACAATTAACTAATTGTATATAATAATTGTCAACACGAACAAAATTCTTAATGTCATATCAGGTCCTTGTTATTAAAGAAGTGTTTATTCTATATTTCCAGAGCAGAAAAATAATGATCAAAGATTTGGAACCAGGCGGTATGTTCATAGACAAGGTTGATGACTTCAGTAAGGTTTGACAAAAGTGTTATCTATAGTATGACAAGCTATTAAATTAATTTCTTTTCCAGATTTTTTTGTTTTCCTTTGATAACTTGTAAGATGAAAAAAGTTTGGAAAAAGTTGTTAAGTTTATGCTATGACATTTGGCAGTCTCAGATATCGGTCAAAAGAGAAAACGAGATAAACAGCACAAGAGGAATATAATATGTTAAAATAACATTACAAGTTTCTGTCACAAAATATTGTACGTTTTTATAAGATATGTTTACATATCGGCAAAATAAATACTGATAAAAACAAGTTACTTTTTGAAATATATATCTGCCATGACCTGATATAGCAGAATTACATTCAAAATTATTTATAAATCTTAAACGTATTATTGATGTAATCAAATAATAAGGTTTCAAACTGAACGTCTATTTGACGTAGGTGGGAATGTTGCAATGTTGAAATATACTTAAATTGGGTTTCTTGACAAAAAGTCAGTAAAATTGCTATCTAAGATTAAAAGTATTTTTATACTCATTATTAATTGTAACAATAATAACGGAAATTTTTTCAAGCATTTGAAAGTAAAAACTTTGTGCAAAAACATATTTTTAATCTTGTTCTATGTAAAACAGGACTATATATTTGAGTAACGAATTTATGAAATATTTCGGAATATCATGTTATTTGGGAGGCTTAGGAAAAATTCCCATGTGACTCCAAACATCGTATATAATGTGAAAAAAAAATTCCGATTTGGACAATATTGATGTATACCAACTCAGCCAACCTACAACTTTCTCAAAACGCCAAACGCCAGACAAATGACGAAATCTAAAGTAACAGTTTTCAATAATGCAAATGAAATGTGTCAATATGAACAGGCTGTTTTGTTGATATGTATCAAATGAAACCAAGATGGTAACATTCGACTTGCCACATCTTCTTTCAAATCAATGAACCTCAACAGGCTTCAGGTTTGTTGACTCGCTTGTCTAATATCAAAGATATTTTTACGTCCACGTGTTCGCTTACAAAATTAAAAATGTGTTATTACAGAAAATCAGGAAACTTACACAGCATCATCTTAATGTACAAATTTGCTTCAAGACTAAATTAAATGTCATAAAATATGAGAACTACATGTGGTATGATGATCTTTTAAATATTGTTGATTAAATGTGTTTTTGCAAACGTGATCAAGTAAAATGTAAATTATAGGAAATGTCTATGTCCGGAGATGACTGTCATGCTTCTCTGTTTATATACTTTTATTCTTTTCATATATGACCTTAAGCTAAAGGACGTGACATTTTAGTCAACATTTTAAACGATTATTTATAGCTGATGTTTTAAAGATAGTTTGCGTTGGCGTCAGTCGCAATATCAATATTATTAATTTCATTTGTTTTTCCATTATTAAATTACAAACTTGTACTAGTACTCTAATACTTTCACCACCATCACCACCATTACCACCACCACTACCACCATCACCACCAACACCACCACTTCTAATAATGATTATAATAATAATAAAAAATAGTAAAATAATGATAATAATAATAATGATAATTATTATTATAATTATTATTATAATTATTATCATTATCATAATTATTATAATTATTATTATTATTATTATTATCATGATAAATAATGATAATTATAGTGATGAAAAAAATGAAAATTATAATGATGAATGTATAAATTGTTGTTTTATGCTGATGAAAATAACCACAATGGTTCAGCTCAACGCGTTCTTCAAAAAAGAACAATCAGTTAATGTGCCATTTCATTAATGATACAAATGTAAGATAAAATGTTGTTAGAAAAGAGGACAATGAAATTAGCAAAAACTGTTACAGTAAATAATAGACACACGAAAAGTAAGATAAGTGTAAGATGTCATAATAAGGTTACCATTAAAGGACCGAGCAGTTTTGTTGTATTGTTAGTTAGTCAAGCGAAATAGCTCAATCGTAAGTGAAAACTGACCAGTTGTTTTGTTGTTGTTTTTTACTTTTATTTTCATCATTAACTTAGTGAATGTATGTTATTAAAAACATGCGTATCAGTATAATTCTTACTGAATAATTGTCATTAAATAGAACAGATAATAGGCGATAATGTTAAAGATTAATTAATTTTATTTTATTTTTTTTCCAAAAAAGAAAAAAAAATGGTTTCTTTCTTCAAAAAAAAAATTGTAAAATTGTGAAAATTTAAAAATCAGAATTCCTTAAGAACGTCTAAAACAACAAATCATAAAATGTTGAAGGCTTTGATTTATTTAGCCTGTTCATGGAAGGTAAAATTAAAATGCAAGCTACCATTTACGACCCCTAACACCAGTGTAAGCAGTGTTTATCATTGAGACATTTAATATTGAATCCAACGAAAGACCGGAAGGGCCATTTCAACTTCATGAATTCCCGATTTCATCTTCATAATTCACAATCTAAACTTCGTGAATTCCTTTTTTAAAAATAAGGAATTCACAAATTAACTATTTCAGCTTCATAAATGCACAATTGCAAATTTACGAATTCACAATTTCACTTTATGAATTCACGATTTAAACTTCATTAATTTACGATTTTAACTTCACGAATTCACGATTCCTACTTCAAAAAATCACTTTTTCAACTTCGCGAAATCACAATTTCAACTTCACGAATTCACGATTTCAATTTCATAAATTAAACTTCGTGAATTTACGATTTCAAATTCACAAATTCACGATTTCAACTTCATAAATTCACGATTTCAACTTCATAAATTCAACTTCATGAATTCACGATCTTAACTTCACGAATTCACGATTTCCACTTCATAAATTCACTATTTCACTTCACGAATTCACGATGTCAACTTAACGAATTAACGATTTCAATTTCACAAATTTATCTTCGTGAATGTATGATTTCAAATTCACGAATTCACGATTTCAACTTCATAAATTCACGATTTCAACTTCATAAATTCAACTTCATGAATTCGAGATTTTAACTTCACGAATTCACGTTTTCAACTTCAAAAATTCACTATTTCAACTTCACGAATTCACGATGTCAACTTCACGATTTCAACTTAAAACAATCATTATTTCAACTTCACGAATTCACGATTTCAACTTCACGAGATCATGATATCAACTTCATAAATTCACGATTTCAACTTGAATTCCCGTTTACAACTGTTACAGAAGAAATTCACGAATTCACGATTTCAGCTTCATGAATTCACGATTTCAACTTCACGAATTCACAATTTCAACAATTCACGATTTCAAGTTCACAAATGTACGAATTCAACTTCATGAATTCACGAATTCAACTTGCATGAAAAAGCACGTGACCTGTTTTTTGTATCTTCTGTTAACCGTTAAACCGCACTTGACTGGTCCATAAATGTTGTAATTTAATTTAAATGAATAAATAAAGTATACAATGTATACTTCATGCACATATGGTAGTTCCAAATGGGTATATGAAATAATATTCAAGAGTAATTAATAAATTAGAACATCGAATGAAAACATGGAAATAGTATTGTAGTCTGTATCATCAAGACGCGTGCATGCAAAATCTCAAGCGTCTAGATTTGACAGACGGATGTCCTACTACACGACCCTCTCCGGTTTTCGACGGTCATCGGTCTCCGAATACTTACTTCTATAATTTATTTTCGTTACAAACTTTTTTTCATATAATTTGGAATACAGTTAAATTGAATATCTTTTAATTATTTAAAATTTAACTCCACAGGAAACTTTTTAACTTTAGTTTCGGCCCATTCCCAATCATGGTTTAATCAAATGGAACCATAACAATATTATTTATTCACGACAAATTTTAAACTATTGCAGGCGGTCTAATATATCTTGTTAATGAATGATGATGGTAAATGCAATCGGCATTGCACGCCCCATTTCATTTTGAAATGTTTTAATAGTTGCTCATTCGAACAAATAGCTGATTTATCAAGATAATATCAATTTACAATCAATGATCTCTTACCGTCTATTATGTGCTATTTACGTAAGCAACTATTTGAAGGAGTACCTTTAAAAAGCACTTTTGATATCAAACTTAATTTTCTATTCTCTTGATACACAATAAATTGATTAAGCAGAAACTGTTATGTCGGCCACCTTTCTTTTCGCAGAAAACAAGTCTTATGTGCCTTAAATAATTGCATATAATGGAATGTTAGACGGTCAGTACATCCGACCATAATGATAGACATACGATCGTTCAACCTTTGACTTGTAAAATAAAATACCATTTATAGAACAATTAATGATACCATTGGGCTAATCTGTGTAAATGTCAACCAATTATAACGTCTGCTTTGCGGCTTTGTGCTTCTTATATTATATCAAGTGATAATATGCATTTTTTGAGTTGATCTTGTGAACGTTTCTCTACCTTGATGATGACATATATTTCCGTTATATCAGCGTTTTTGTATCGTTTTAACAAGTCATAAAAATAATTTTGTAAAGAAATGTACTCTGTGGAGTAAAAATTATTTTTATGTCGAGCGACATAATTATACCAAACATAAAAAAACGTCTTAGTTCTCTGCAGAATATCTTTTACAGTGTAAAATTTCTGAAAAACTTCAAGTTGTTAAATTTTTATCTTCATTAATCAACTCTAAATTGCAAAGTTCCTTTTCTGGTTATGGTGGCTGAATTTAGTGCGGCGTTTTATTATAATTATAAATTTGCAACTTTATGACAGCTGTTTCATATTGCTCAAGAGAGTTGTTTGATAACGCATGTTCACAATTTATAACTTCTTTAACGTTTCTCTTGTTGTCAATGCAAACACGAGATAGAATGTTCAGTGTCACATGTTTCTATATATCTTGTGCTTTTATGAGTACAGCATGTAATAAATTGAGCGCTGCAAACACATCTGCAATACATTTATGATACAATAACATCATAAGCCGTCAGACAAACTGTAAATGTCAGCGTCATAACTTTTGGCAGTTTTTTTTATGTCATCGACCATCTACAATGTTTTAAAGATAATGTGATTTTTGGTGTGGGCCACATCCGTAGACATAATAATTTCATATTACGTGATTATATACAAGTGTGGGAATGGAAAATGTATGTTTGTTTGACAGCAATTTTCCGGTCCTTCGAAAAACATTAAAGATCCATTAAACACCTCAAATACAATTTTTTCATGTCTTAAAAGCTTTTTCATTTGGTGTCCAGTTACACTTTTCAAAAAGTTAATTATTGACTTAGCAATCTTCATCATATTTTCTTCAATTTTAACGACATTTTTAAATGTTATATTTCCCTTTCTACAAAATTAAAATTTTATTCATTTCTGAGTAATAATGTACCTATAAAATGGTCATTGGTGAAATCAGCTCAACTAAAAACTATACGACTTTTCAAAGTTTACAGGAAATTTAAGTGTTGAATATAATGTTCCATTTCAATGTCCGCAGATTAACCGTGTACTTAGGTAATAAGTGGCATTTCAGTTACCTACATGTCGTATGTGGCTGTATTAAATGACAATAAAATCAGTAAGTCAGTAAGAGACATAAATGGTACACATAAAGTCATTTAAAGTTTCAATTTCTCAATCCGTAAGTAATAATTTCTCATTTTATAAACAGTAAATATCTATCAACATTGTCAGACTTTGTTCATCATTTTAATACATTTAAATGCATTCTCCCGGTAAACATTTTCTAAATGCTAGCATACATTTACCCTTCCTCTCCTCAATCCTCAAAGCAAACAAGCTCAAAAGTATGTATTTCCATTTTCTATAAAATCTCAAAATGTTGTTGGATTGGAATTTGGTTTGTAATTATTTCACTCATAATAGCGTGTGTGGGCAGATGAGAACAGCAATCGTTAGCAACCGACCTTCAATTAGTGATTTAATAATGCACATGCATACATGGAAGAAAAAGAAAGATCAAATGTTTACACGCTGACATTTCATTGCTTTTTTTTTCAGTGAATTTTTCTTTTAATCGAATTTTAGCATTTAAATGCCACCCTACCTTTGGCACTTGTTTTATGTTCATATATAAGATAATACACATTTTAACACAAAACAGAGTAAAATGTCTTATCTATCTTTCTTACAATGACATCAAATGATATTGATTTAAATACTGTTAAATACTCACCCAAAGATGCAAGATTAAATAGTATAGTTACACTTATAAATGAATGAATGAATGAATGAATGAATAAAAGAATGAATGAATGAATGAATTAATGAATGAATGAATGAATGAATGAATGAATGAATGAATGAATGAATGAATGAATGAATGAATGAATGAATGAATGAATGAATGAATAAATGAATGAATAAATGAATGAATGAATGAATGAATGAATGAATGAATGAATGAATGAATGAATGAATGAATGAATGAATGAATGAATGAATCAGTAAGTGAGTGAGTGAGTGAATTAATGTATGAATCAATGGATGAATGAAATGAATGAATGAATGAATGAATAAGTGAATGAATTAATGAATGAATGAATGAATGAATGAATGAATGAATGATGAATGAATGAATGAATGAATGAATGAATGAATGAATGAATGAAATGAATGAATGAATGAATGAATGAATGAATGAATGAATGAATGAATGAATGAATGAATGAATGAATGAATGAATGAATGAATGAATGAATGAATGAATGAATGAATGAATGAATGAATGAATGAATGAATGAATGAATGAATGAATGAATGAATGAATGAATGAATGAATGAATGAATGAATGAATGAATGAATGAATGAATGAATGAATGAATGAATGAATGAATGAATGAATGAATGAATGAATGATGAATGAATGAAATGAATGAACGAACGAACGAACGAACGAACGAACGAACGAACGAACGAACGAATGAATGAATGAAATATTTGAATGAATATGTAAATCATTGAAGTAATAAAATTGACTGAAAATGATATATTTTTGTTTCGTTTTATGGTGCATCAAGAAATTTAGGTCATATTGCGCCGAAACAGGAAAAATGATTTTTGCTAACCTCGGGTGACGCAAACTTTAAGCAACACCAAGGGTGACAACCATCACACCTGCTGGAGATAAGTAGACTTTTGTATTTCGAACCAATTTAGTCAGCTCTTGCGATCAAGCAGTGAAACACGATGTTTGCGATTCTGATGTCTCAACTATTTAAGGCAAGTAATCCGCATGTAAATTGCTTGTCTTCTTGTTTATATCTGAAGACAAGAGTTCATTGCATCTTTACTCCACCTTCTTCCTTTCTGGGTTAGCATAATATCAATCGTGTTGTCAGGTGAATTAGGAATTAAATTCTGTAATTGATTCTTTGAAAGCGAGAGAAACAATTTTTATTACGTCTTATTTTAAGTTTAAAGATCTCCTTCTCAATTTCGATTTCTCGTTATTTTAAAGATATTGTAAATATCAACACATCGGTTTTGAAATGTATGTGCAGTTGCATTAACTCTAAAATTTCTCCTGCATATTCTTGAATTATTCATATCTTTATATTTATCTGTAAAATGATCAATAAGATGCTAACTTTTATCCCCGTACAAAGTTTAATTTTATCTATACATTTAAACTCTAACTTATCAATTTTATCTCTAGTGCTTATAAATGTCTTTCAAATTCCAAAAGATTGAAGATTTTCCTCGTTTTCAATTTTAATGAAACTTTAGTTGCCATTATAAGTCATAATAGGATTTACATTTACGTGTGCAAATCTATTTTATATCTCACAGGCTCGTCATTTATGGTCTAATTTCGCAAAAGGTACATTTATGATTCAAGGTTATCGTAACTTGATTTGTAATTAAAGATATTCAGTGTATGCAGGCAGATTATATCACCCACATTGTTTTCTTTATTTAAGTAAGTGAGTGATAACATAATAATAAATCAATAGTCTCACTGACATTCCTCATAAAACATGTGGGATGAAATCCATTGTCATTTGATTTCAGATTATATTTACTTCACTGTTGATTTGAAAATTGTCTGATATTCACAAGGTGCAAAATATATGTCCATGTATTTATCTGTTGATTTTTTTTATTGTTTTGTTTGGCTTTCCGGGGCACCAATGCAGTATTGGTCATATGACACCGAAAAAGGAATGACGATCTTGCCTAACCACAGGTTACAAACTTAAAAAAAAACATGAGTCAAAGCCACCTTACCTGCTGAAGCTAAGAGATGCATAGATTCCTGTAGTTCTAATCCATTTAGTCGCCTCTTACGATTACGCAAGGATATTTGGTGGCTACAATTGTGTTGCCACAACCTTTAAAGGCGATCCCTAAGTCATAAGGGAAGCATTTATCTGTTAAGAAAGTATAAATATTATAGATTTGAAAATAAAGTTTAAATTATGATTGTCAATAGGTTGAACAATAAGCTATCTTAATTCTTTACCAAGCATGAGCTATTGATCACGATCATATTTATCAAGAATTTTTCAGACATTTTATATGTTGCATGAAATAGAAAGTTAACAAAAGGCAGATTTTCATCTTATTGATTCTACAAAATATGAATGATATTGGCAATAAAAATAAGAAATGCATATAAAATGCACACATTGTACGCAAATTGATAAATCGGCGAAATATTTGTGTTCTCTTTGCCATTTAAAATTTTAGTAAATAAAGATATTAGCAAGGTATGTCAAGTTACATAGTACGTACTTTCTAATTTACCGTAAAGGTATTTATCAATTCATACCGATTACAGCGGAGTTGCTGTTAAACTACATCCTTAAAGGATCTATTTCATTAACTATGTCATTGACTATTTCATTATTCTGTTCCGGTTGAAGGAAAATCAACGTGCAAAAAAAAGCAAACATTGACATTCTACGTGACACTATAAATGGGTATGATAAGTGATTTGGATGAACAAAATTGCCATTTCTGGGGAATATCTAGTTAACAAGACAGTCATCCGGACTTGTTAAGGAAATAAAAGGGACACTGATGCCGGTTGTTAAATTTCTACCTAACCTTATAACGCAACATTGAATTCAATAGAATTTTGGTTGGTCTATGGGCGTTGAAAATATGACTGTTCTATATTCTTTACAAATATCTTAAGCCATTAACATTCAAACAGATAAAAATGATTTTGAACTCGATAATGAAATCCTTGAAAACTTCGTTTACATTAAAAGAAGATATTCTCTTCATTGACTCCAGGGACAATGATGTCTTTTTAAAAATATCTTAATCAATACGAATATTTAATTGCGAAACAGAAAAATCTAAATATGATAAATTAAATTGTTGTGCATTTTTGTTGTTAATTTGATTGTTGCAAATTTAAAAGAACGTGATGTCAAGACGTATAAAAGTGTGTTCGTTTTTTATTATTCTGAATTAACGTAAAAGAAAAGCGCAAGTAAAATCAGAGTTTTTGTTTTCGTTTGCCTCGAAATATAATGAATTTAGCCTATTATTGCGTTCTTTAAAATGGGTCCAATGATTACAAAATTTCTCAGGATAGAGGAAATAAATTTAGCAAGCCTTATAAAGAGCTAATATTAAATTGTATGATAAAACATTTATGGACTTTTTAGCTTGTCATTATGACGTATTATGAACTTGAAAAAAACATCCGTGAATAAATAATAATAATCTTAAAATGAATTCACAATAATTCTTAAGATATTGTTACAAAACTTATTAACATTACAATGTCTAGGCTGCTGTGTTTATAGTAAAAAATCAGATCCCAGTTCTGAAAATGCAGTTACAATGGTCCATGTCTTGGTTTAGCGAAATTCTTCACCAGTTTATTTATCATTTACAGACCCTTTCATTTAAGACCATTGCTTACTTGAAACAAACAAAACCTTTCATATCAGGACAAATGGCGGCGTTTGTCAAGATAAACGGATAAAGCGGCGCTTGTCTCCAAATGCTGGTTTCAACATACATGTATATTGTACCGAGTTTAATTCACTCGAAATGGCATTCAATACTATTTTAGTTTAGTATTTTTTTCATTCTTAATTTGCAGTTAGATTTGCACTTGATAGTCATTTGAAAAGAACATTTATCATGGAATTTTGACATGGCCACTGACAGACATGTTAATAAAATAAGGCATGTGTTAGATCCTTAAATGCCCATTTGCCTCAAAAATGATTTTATTCTTATTTCTTCTCGAAAGCTTTTTATTTTTGTTGTCTGATATTATTTAAAAAAATAGTTACTCATTGGCCATTTAACCTAACCTTCTCTTGCCTCTGTTGCTTTTTGACAATTTGACAATTATAGTAGTTATAATAGTCATTTAGTAATTTATATGAGGTCAAAATACTATTATGCTTACATTTTGCAACTTTTATGACAATGAATTTAGCGCTACTTTTTTCAGTTGGTTAGCATTATAGATGTTGAAAAAAAAACATTAAAAAAGAATTTTAACATTAAACACTGAAAATCACAATTTTGAATTTTCCAAAGAATGAAAAATTTCTAAGGCATAAAGTGCCTTTAAAAAGCTTTTGGGTTGAAATATTTTCAAGAAAGTAAATTTTTAAAGAAAGCAAATAGTTAAACGTGTATTGAATATTTATATTTTATTTACATGCTGAAATTAAGTAGTAGCTTTCTATGTTTTTAAGCTAAAACGATTTTGCGCGTTTTTGTGGATACTTTATGTTTTACCGTGAATGTTTCACTTCCGGAATGAATCCGGTGAAAGTCGACCAATTTCGGTCACTTATGTTCATTGTCAGCTCGCCTACGCAATATGTGAACACTGGCTATTCGTTGATCGTTGAATCTAATTTTTTTCCCTGTTGTATATGATTCTTTGTGGTACGATAATAATTAGAATTATAGATAATAGAGAAGGTTTTTATAGAATAATTTGTGTACTTCTCATTCCGCTTCGATTGTGTAGAATAATTGCTGTTTGATTGTATTTTATTTTAACTTGCATTGTAATAATATAATGTAAAATCATTATGTTATATTATAAGATCATTTTTACTTGGAACTTAATAGGCGCACCCACAAAGAACCGGTTTCTATACGTTCTGTTTACAAATATTTGCCCCTGTAGCATATTTAACATCATTTTATTCCTATAAGAATATAATTGTTTTTTCTTCTCTTGTTCTAAAGTAAAGTACTTCAGTCTATTAATGTGTTATCTTTAAGCCTTTTACTTTGATAGAAATCAAGAAGTTATAATAATAAGCAGAGTATCAAAGTGTTTCATGAGACGAAATGTTTACTATAAGATTCAATGAACTTTTAATGACTCTCTTTGCAATTTATAGAACACTTTTGACATATACCAACAATATGAAAAAAAATGTATTAAATATAAGCTTAAAGCTATGTTATTTGGCACAAAAAGAAATTAATGACAACGAACCTTTGATACTGATCTGTCATGATTATTTCAACAAATGCTCTGGTTTTAATCAGATATCTAAATGGAAATAGACTTTGACTCATTAACATCTAAGGGTGGTTACATAGTTTGTATAGTTTGTACATTAAACGTTCAGACAGAGACGACTAAAAGTACAAACTATCAATAATGAACAAAAACAATGATTTTAAATATGATATCATGCTCAAACAATTAAAAAAACCACACACACACCAAAGGTTTAAGTATTTTTACGGAATAGAAACAATTTTTATTACGTTACCATTCTTTCTATATTCCCTTGTCTTTCCGTATTGTATAACAATATAAAACAAAATGTAATCATGCAAATAAACACGTTGCATATGCACGTTAACATTTAAATTAAGAGTTGTTTTTTTTTTATTATTTTTGTTCATCCAGTACAATATGCAAGGTCAACAATGATTATATCAAATGTTCAGTCTAAATAAATGATGAGATAAAACCCACAGCAAGCAAAAGGCAGGACATAAATGGTGACATCTCCGGCGTCCGTACTCTCATTCCTTGAAAGGGCGTATGGACCCTTAATAGACATAGAATACACACATACAGCAGGCAAGTTAACCCTAAGCCTCCAAGAAATATGATGCTTGACCTGTTGTCTGGCAGATATTTTATTGGCTTTTATGCGTTTTTTTGTTTTTGTTTTTTTCTTGTATGAAGGATACGAACTTAGCGCGAAATTTGTCTTCTATTCAGTCAACAAATGATAATTTTGCTTAAATTTGTATACCACATTTCCTTGTAACCTAGTGGACACTTTATTTAGCACCGCCGTATATTACGGTTTTTTAGCGATATTTGTTTCAGATGTATTCTGTATAATATAATAAACAAGCAAATTCGTTGAATTTATATCCCCCGCCGACTACTGGTTATTATTAACACAACAACTGAAGACATAAGGCTTTATTTATATATTAATCATGGCATAAACTGTAATATTCTTTGAACTTGAAGCCTTGTACCTTCAAACAAGAAGAATTTTTAAGTTTTCACTATACATATAAGGAAAATCTATGACCCCCTAGAGTGGGGCCAATTTTGACCCCAGGGCTAAAATTTGAACAATTTTGGTAGAGGACCTATATCCAGACGAAAATACCCAGGTGCACAACTACACATACTGATCAACATTCCTGTAAAGTTTCATGACTCTAGGTCAAATACTTTTTGAGTTACATGCCACACAAGTTGAAAATGACAAAATTTTACTAAGTCAAGGGCAATAACTCTAAAACTACTAAAAATATCCAGACGAAAATACCCAGGTGCACAACTACACATACTGATCAACATTCCTGTAAAGTTTCATGACTCTCGGTCAAATACTTTTTGAGTTACATGCCACACAAGTTGAAAATGACAAAATTTTACTAAGTCAAGGGCAATAACTCTAAAACTACTAAAAATATCCAGACGAAAATACCCAGGTGCACAACTACACATACTGATAAACATTCCTGTAAAGTTTCATGACTCTAGGTCAAATTCTTTTTGAGTTACATGCAACACAAGTTGAAAATTACAAAATTTTACTAAGTCAAGGGCAATAACTCTAAAAATACTAAAAATATCCAAACAAAAATACCCAGGTGCACAACTTCACATGCTGATCAACATTCCCATAAAGTTTCGTTGAATTCCAGCCATCAGTTGCAGAGAACTACTCCGGAAACGAAATTCTAAGTCAAGGGCAATAACTCTAAAAATACTAAAAATATCCAGACGAAAATACCCAGGTGCACAACTTCACATGCTGATCAACATTCCCATAAAGTTTCGTTGAATTCCAGCCATTAGTTGCAGAGAACTACTCCGGAAACGAAACTCGGACGGACGGATGGACGGACGGATGGACGGACAGAAGGACGGACGGACAAAAATACCCAGGTGCACAACTACACATACTGATCAACATTCCTGTAAAGTTTCATGACTCTCGGTCAAATACTTTTTGAGTTACATGCCACACAAGTTGAAAATGACAAAATTTTACTAAGTCAAGGGCAATAACTCTAAAACTACTAAAAATATCCAGACGAAAATACCCAGGTGCACAACTACACATACTGATAATCATTCCTGTAAAGTTTCATGACTCTAGGTCAAATTCTTTTTGAGTTACATGCAACACAAGTTGAAAATTACAAAATTTTACTAAGTCAAGGGCAATAACTCTAAAAATACTAAAAATATCCAGACGAAAATACCCAGGTGCACAACTTCACATGCTGATCAACATTCCCATAAAGTTTCGTTGAATTCCAGCCATCAGTTGCAGAGAACTCCTCCGGAAACGAAATTCTAAGTCAAGGGCAATAACTCTAAAAATACTAAAAATATCCAGACCAAAATACCCAGGTGCACAACTTCACATGCTGATCAACATTCCCATAAAGTTTCGTTGAATTCCAGCCATTAGTTGCAGAGAACTACTCCGGAAACGAAATTCGGACGGACGGTTGGACGGACGGACGGACGGAAGGACGGAAGGACGGAAGGACGGACGGACAACGCCAAAACTATATCCCCCTCCCGATTCCATCGGCGGGGGATAATAATGGAATATGACTTGCTAAAACAACACACTCTGAGTATGTAATTAAGGAATAAGATGATTGGAAAACTGAAAATAAAACGAATCATTGGAGGATTAACATGAATATAAACATATATTATACCTCATTTGCATACGCCCTTCTATATTTAATATGACGTCACCCGGTCCATAAACCGCATACAGACCGGGGCCGGTCCATAATTCTTATGAAGACCGTTTAAACGTAACTTTCACGAAGTGCAAATTTCACGACGACACAAACAGACGATAACTGTCAAAATGGCCAAGGCTACCCGATTCGCATCATTATCTGAGACCGATTTAGTTAAACTCAGTGAATCTAAGGATTCGAAAAACACAAAAGCAGCAACAAAACATTCAGTAAAGCTGTTCAGGACATATCTGGCTGAAAAAGGCCACGATTCTTCCTTTGAAACTTACACGAACGGGGTTCTGAACAGTCGACTGCGTTTGTTCTACGCCGAGGTTCGAAATGCGTCTGGAGAACGATATAAGAGGACATCCCTGATTGCAATACGAAGTGGAATATGCAGGTTATTACATTTTCTTTATCTGTTAAATATTTTAATGTCTATTTTAAAATTTTGCAATATTTTATTTTTCGTCCCCAGACCATTTCGAAACAAGCGGACTTTGCCCTCACATTGTTGCCATAATTTTGGTTAAAAATTAAGGATTAGACAGAAAAGTCTAACAATATACTTAAATGACATGGCTTTGAGTATGTTGTATGCAGGGCTTTTTTTTGTTAAAAAAATATTAGTAGGGTCCCTGTCACCCATGACTGCTGTCAATAGGCCCATAAGGATTTTGTGTAGCTATATATAGATTACTGAAGAAATTGGCAGTTTTACAGTCTTGGCCCTAAGATAATAGATCTTGATATTTTGATTGTGTTTTCAGATCTTGTTTATTTTATAGATAAGGCTAGCTATACTTATATATTTTTTTATTTTCAGGTACTTGTGTCAATCTAACAACATCGACATAACTCGAGATGTGGACTTTAAAGAAGCCAACGACATGTTTGTTTGTATGTGTAAAGATACCTGCAAAACAGGTAAAGGAACTGTTGATCACAAAGTGTCCATCGAGAAAGCAGATTTAGAGCGTTTATACAGTTCCAGGATGCTTGACACTACCACACCGTATGGGCTTTTAAACAAAGTATGGTTTGAATTATGTCTGTACTTTTGTAGGAGAGGGCGTGAAAACCAACGTGAGCTGAAACCATCCATGTTTAATATCAGAACAGATGCCTTAGGCAAGCGGTATGTCTGTCAGGTGGATTCAGAAGTATCCAAAAACCACCAAGGCATTAAACATAGTGAAATTCAAGATAAAAATGTGAGAATGTATGAAACGGGTGGAAGAATGTGTCCAGTAAAAAGCTTTGAGAAATATTTGTCAAAACTGAATCCTTAATGCAAAGCTCTGTTCCAGACACCAAGAGAGTCCTTCTTTGACTCAGACTCGATCTGGTATGAAAATCGCCCACTTGGGAAAAACAAGTTAGGTACACGTATGAAGGAACTATCTGTTGGGGCCGCTCTTTCTCAGGAATACACCAACTATTGTATCAGGACAACGGCTATAACCGCTCTCAGTCATGCAGGATTTGAAGCGAGGCACATAATGACAGTTTCTGGTCATAGAAATGAGGCCTCAGTCAAAAGTTATGTTCGTGACACAACCGTAACTCAGAAAAAAGAAATGTCTGCTACAATCAGTAGTTTAGCACCAGAATCTGCCAGTGTACATGAGTTTGAAGATGGCTTGGATGATGTTTTGTCACTATCTCTGTCGCAGACTGAGTCAATTCTGAAGGATATAACTTCTTTTGAAAACCAACAAACATCCAGTACGATAAACACTGACCTAGGACAGTTTTGTAAGCCACATCCGCAACATCTCTCTGCAGGCGCTGTGATTGGATCCGAGCTTGTGGGAGCTGACACAGTAGCGCCACATCCAACTCGTCTTTCTGCCGGCCCTGTGAATGAGATCAACCATGTGCGAGCCGAAAGTTCACTTCAAATACAAAACAATGCCCATGCTCACGGACAGTCATCATTTTCCTTCCATGGATGCCAGATCCAGTTTCATAATTATAACTAGATGATTTACACTACAGAAAATTTAGACAAAAATCCTACAATAAATACTTTAAATTTTAAGTGAACAAGTTGTGCTTTAAACTTTCAATATTCAGTGTATTAGACTAGTCTAGACTTGTGATAAATATGTAAGAAATGGATGAAGATTTTTTGTATGTGTCTGATATATACATTTTGTATTAGCTGTATAATTTAATTTAATTTAATTTTAGTTATCATTAGTGTAAGAGAATTTGTCAGTGAGATTTTATTTTGTTGTTAAATGATTATTTTTACTGAATTTATTGTTATGTTTCACATTAAATTATTACATGTTGATCAAAAGTCATGATTTGTCTTTAATTTAATTATAAATTTTATTTATACAGTTTGTGAAATTCTTTAAGTCCGGGTGTTTTGCTTAGTAACATTAAGTATTTAATTTTATTAACAAAAATGAAATGTTAAAGGGACTCCACTGAGGTTTAAAAGCCTAAAAACGAAATATTTAAATTTCTTACATGAATGAGCTGAGGCACTTTAAAAAGAAATATATGCAAAGACAGTTAAGAAATATACTTTGAAATGCAGTGAAAATCGTATTTTTATGCTTTTCTTAACCCGATTTGAGTGAAAAGCGTTTAAACGCTTTCATTTTGTGTCATTTTTTTAATATTTGAATAATTATTCTGGAAAAACGATGTGCGCGAATGATCTGAAATTTTGCATAAAGATTTGTTGTCAAATCCTATATCAAATGGTACATTTATCTGGAAAAATATTTTCAGCCCTATCATGTCAAAAAACCTCAGTGGAGTCCCTGTAAAAAGAAGAGCATGATTTTGATGCATTGCTTGAAAATAATAAAACAAAATCCGACTAGGGTTTGAGATATTTCACACACTGAACAAGTAAAATTATTATTTGAAAGCAAATAATAGTAAAAATGACAACAAAAAACAAAGGGATTAAAGGATTTAGATTCGGTATAATATAACAAATAAAACATGGCCTTGAGGGCAATATGCAAGTTTACGGACTGGTTGGTCAGACTTCGGAAGGCATATGGCCCTCAGCTGCGCTTCGGGCCATATGCCTTCCTCAGTCTGACCGTAAACTTGCATATTGCCCTCAAGGCTATGTTTTATTTGTTAATTGAATGAATCATATTTGATTGCTTTAAAATTGTGTGTTTTTCTAAGTAAAAATCATTTATTCTGGACTTTAAAACTGTAAGAAATATATTGTTTTATTATCATGACAATAACAGCAAAAAAGCAACAAAAGCAAACCGCTCAAATTCAAGAGTTACGCTGTAAATAATGATTTGTTAAGAATTACGCTGTCCATTATAATTGGTAAATCTAGGTCTGTTACATGCACCAGACATTTAAGATACTGTGGAATCATCATACCATTACTGCTCTGAGTAAAACCATTTAGAATACTTATGTTGTTACAAAGAAAATGTGATCCCTGTGAAGCATTAATCATAACAATCATTACATGAACATTGCAGACTCTTTTTCATTGAGTCTGTATATATGGGTAAATAAAAAAGTGCAACATCCCTCACGCCCCCTAGCACCGGTCTGAACGGTATTTAATTTTCAACACTTTAAAGTGTTGAAATCAATGATTCTGAAGGACAAGAAAAACTACAACAACACTGAAGTGAAGAACGAGGCAACATTTTACAGCTGTCACAGAGCACTTGACACCTGCTGTTGTGAAGTATAAAAATCTAAATAAAATGTGATTCATATTCAAACAGCTCCGAACAAATTTGAAATACTATTTTATATCCGGATTTCAACGGTTCGATTTTTTAGACATGTATATTAAGAGGGTTTCTAAAATATGCACAAGGCTTATCGTTTTCTATATTGTCTTTAATTTCGGAGAACATAATGTTTTCTCTGAATAAGATGAACACATGAATTCATAAAAAATAATTTGATTTCCGAATACGAAGTTAATTGGTTACCGAATACGAATGTAATTGTTTAAATAATCAAATGCAATCCTAATATAGATTATAATACTATTCACGAATATATATAAGTTCTATACTTTTAAGAGTGATCATATATATCATATTTTTATTATCAAGCATTTCCAATAGATTTTCATCAAACGAAGTAGGTGCGCTGCTACAGATTATTGTGTGGTAAAATGTTATTTATTCTCATAAAATAACCTATGGTAAATTACAACATTCCCATACAAATGCTGTAATTGTGAAATGGTTGCTTTACATTTCTAGAGCCTCATGTAGAGTCAATTGCACATACAATTTAAATCAAATTTTTAGAAACCATGTACACTTTTTAGTCTATTTTTAAAAACAAACTCATGCTTTTCGCGAGGAATACGAATACATAGAATATTATAAAACAGAACAACTTACACATGTATTTTTATACAGTTTCAAGTCAAATCTAAAATGAGTAAATACCATTATTTTGCTGGGAAAAGTAAGAACGTTAATTTGATATGAATTTTAAACACAAACGGTTTGTAATAATCGTTTGTTTGTGGTTTTTTAAATCAATATTTAATAGCCAATAACCAAGATTGAAGATTGACATTTAAATACTCGGAGTTACATAATTATCTAGAAAGTCAAATATGTAAATTCTTTACCAACCTTTCTGATATTGGTTAACTATTTGCAGCAACTTACTTTCTGACATTATAATATTTCAATCAATTCAATTCTAAAATTACTTTTCTTATTCTGTTTTGTGAAATATATAATAGCAATCCTTTAGCAGTATGAAGTCATATATTTGAACATATGATTTTTCATTCCGTATTCTCCTGTCATTTGTTACACATATAATATCACAATGCAATTACTGTTTAAAAGCAAACATACCTAACGACCCCATACCGAACGTACGCATTAATTGCAAGTTAAAGTACAATTTTGATTGCAAGAGTTCTTGGATACAAAAACGCAAAGCAATTGCACAAATTAGACTCAAATTGGAAATTGTCAAAACAAAAACAAAAACAACCCGGATCGCTCTTCTCTTTCTGTCATTTAAAATTCAAGGAAAAGAATATTAGCAAGTCATGCCAAGTCAAGTGACGGATGTTCTTTTCCAATTGACCACGATAGAAATATTCATCATTCCATACCAATTTTAACAGTGCTGTTATTACAACTACATCTTTAATGGACACATTTTAGTAACTCCTTCCGGTTGAATAGGGAAAAAGACATCGTGCCAAAAGGCAAAGTTTGACATTTTACGAGACACTTTAAATAGTCATAATAAGAGACGCTGGAATGTCAGAAATGCCATTCAGATTAATATCTAGCTGATGAGTCAGTCAACAGGACATGTTAACGAAATCGTAGGTACACTGAACTCTGTTTTTGTGTTTTTTCCAGACGACCTTGTAAGGCCACATTTAATTCAATCGCATTTCGATTTGGATAGGCGCGTATGGTTCCAGTCTCCTCAGTTAATGTAATTATCTAATCATACTAATTATAATAATGATGGTAATATTAATAATTATATCAGAGATTGTAGGAATTATTATTATTATTATGATTACAATTCTTATTTTTATTGTTCTAAAATCATTGTATTTTCATTATAATTAACGTCATGGTTAATAGTATCATTATTATTGTCATTGTTATTATTTCGTTATTATATTTTTTTTCGTTCGCCGTTAAACCAAACCAAACACAACAGACATTGTTATTAGCATATTTATTATCATTATTATTATTTATTATTATTGTTATTATATTTGGAAAAAGCTGGAATTAACTGAAGAGGGAAGTACACCAGGATAGGCAATTTGCTTATAGTGTATTACTAGGTCATTTTGAAATATTGCGTTAAAGATTCTGTTACATACTTTTTTATGGTTTTATATCATAAATATAATGCTTAAATGAAGATTTTTCAATATTGTAAGTTCCAAAAAGCATTATTTGTAAAGATATTACCGAATTTACGATTTCATGTTAATAAAGGGAGGTTATTAGAAATTTATTTTCTTTATAGTCAAATTCAATTTTTTTATAAGAAATGAATGCATATATTTTAATGATTACATATAATTTGGACAAATATTTGCAGTATATAGTTTACATATTCTTCGATGTTTGAAAATTGTTTTATAAGCATAATTATACAGCTATATAAAATTTCACTTAACCGTAACAACCTTAATTATAACATACAGGATCTTTAAATTTACGTAACAATGTTACTCCAAGACTATAATTTTATGTAAATGATATTCATTTTTCGTACATCAAATTGTTTTACAGAACGCTTTATTTCCTCAAAATCCCCAAAGAAGAAATGTAATGTAATTCGATTCTATTTTCATCACTTTGCCTGTTAACCATTTTCCAACGAGTTGTAAAAGAACCATTTTTAACTTAAAGGTGATACTAATTTAAGAAACAAAATAGAAGAAAGACCTTATACAAACTATTCAGTTCTCTCCTCAGCCTCTTTACTTAACCTATAAATCTTAATACAATAACAGTTCCTGTTTAGCGAATGTCCCATGAGAAACTATTGTGCGTACAGAAAAGTCATAAAAAATGTTTTTCAAAGCACAATATGCCTCAGAAACGAATTTATTTTTGTCTCTTTTCAGCAATTAAAATCATTATTTACATAACGTTTCTATTATGGTTTAAGAGAATGTTAGATGCTTATCACATAAAGAAAGTACCGTTGAACTTATTATTAGATTTATTTGTCTAAGAATTAGTAAAATGTCATCAGAGCAGTATTTTAACTTCCATAGAAAATACGTAATATATATAATTATAACCTTACTAATTGTACAATTGTACAAAGCGCTTCAGAAGCCACAGAATTTTCAGATAAATAACGACCAATTGACCCCTAACGGGAAAAAATAACAACAACAACAAAAAAAAAGAATAAAAATAAAAAAAAATATTCATTGGACATAATGAGCTTCAATTTTTTTTTTCAATATAATTCTCTCCAAAATCACGGTTCTAAGAGTGAATATCTGATCTGATATATCTCTGACTTAATAATACATAATTAATAATGATATTATATAGAAATGAAACTGTCTTATTCTAAAAGGCAATTTCTGAGCTGATTATTAAAGCAACGTATACTCAATCTTATTATAAAGAAAAATGATAACATGTCAGGGCCAAGAAACTTGTATCATTTAAATCATGTACGTCATTTTAAGTCGAACTTACTAATTTGACTCACAATACAATACGGAAGTACAATACATTTCGGTGTGACAGTAAATGCTTATTTTCGTTTTTTTTCCTTTAAAACAAATATATGTACACATTTTTTATATTTATAGTTAGTTACATTAATATCCTTCTTTTCTCTTCTAAATATACGGCAATAGAAAGAGCAATAATGGAAATGGAAATTGCAAACAAAGCTTTCACAATAATGTAATGGTGTTTCGTATAATGATAAAAAGCTTTGATATTAATTCTTCTATCATTATATAACGTTTTGTTTTAAATTAAGTCTACTAACCTCCTCCTCATTGTCTGATATAAACTTTACTAAAGGAAACAAACCCGACCGACCCTTAAAATTTCTTACCTTGATCAACTGGAACCTTTCAGACAGAAAGAGGCAAAAATAATAATGATATACATGTATACGCAAATTTAAATTGTTTGTAATTGTTCTATTATATTTAAAGCTTTAAAAGGATTTCCTCTTCCCTTTAAAAATCTAAAATATTAAATGATCAATAATCCTGGAAAAATGGAGTGACCAAATGATCTGAAAGTCTGAACATAAATAATGTACAGAGACTTACATCAAACGGTACATAATTCTTATCAGATCAGTGGAACTTACTCAAAATCTGAACAAACCAACAACGTATACTAATCAAAACTTTTGCAGGTAAATGTGTTTGAAATAATATGATGTCTTCAGGTCGATTGAATAAGTATAAACATTTATTTGATATACAGTTTCATGCAAAACATCATTTTCCGGTTTATGCAGTATCCACTACTCAACATAAAACGTATTTGAATCAGTTATCCCGAATAACCGTTATCATGAAAAGATTATCATATTTATCATTATGGTTTGTGACGTTATAGAAAGTGATTTTCAGGGTTTTGATCTTTTTTATATTAAAAAAATAATAAAGGAAAATAACTAATATATTTTCACATGACTTAGCAAATATCAGGGATTATTCCGGTTACACACTATTTACATTACGTCTTAAACTAAAGCATAATGTTCCTGTAACATGATATTGAAGCAAGGTACAATAAACTAATTGTATATAATAATTGTCAACAAGTACATAATTCTTAATGTCATTTGAGGTCCTTGTTATTAAAGTAGTGTTTATTCTATACTTCGAGAGCAAAACAATAATGATCAAAAATTTGGAACCAGTGGGTAAATTCGCTAATAAGGTTGATGATTTATGTTAGGTTTGACAAAAGTGTTATCTAATGTATGGCAAGATATTAAATTCATTTTTTTCCAGAATTTATTGATTCCCTTTGATAACCAGTAAGATTAAAAAGTTTTGGATAATAGTTTTAAGTTTATGCTAGTCTCAGATATCAGTCAAAAGAAAAAACAGCACAAGAAGAAAATAATCAGGTAAAATAATATAACAAGTTTCTGCCACAAAATCTTGTACGTTTTTATAATGATATGTTGACGTATCGGCACAACAAATCCGGATACATACAATTTACTGTTTTGAAATATATATTTGCCATGACCTGAGATAGCAGAATTGCATTCAAAATAATTAATGAATCTTTCAATATATTATTGATGTAATCAAAGAATGAGGTTTCAAACTGAACGTCTATTTGACGTAGGCGGGAATATTGCAATGTTGAAATATACTTATATTGGGTTTCTTGACAAAAAGTCAGTAAAATTGCTGTCTAACATGTAAAGTATTTTATTATTCATTATTAATTGTAACAATAATAACAGAAAATTTATCAAGTATTTGACAGTAAAAACTTTGTGCAAAAACATATTTTTAATCTTGTTCTATGTAAAACAGAACTATATATTTGATTAACGAATTTATGAAATATTTCGGAATATTATCTAATATGGGAAGCTTAGGAAAAATTACCATGTGACTCCTAAAATCGTATATAATGGAAAATAAATATTCCGATTTGGACAATAATGATATATATCAACTCAGCCAACCTACAACTTTGTCACAACGCTAGAAAAATGACGAAATTTAAAGTAGCAGTTATCAATAATTCAAATGAAATGTGTAAATGTGAACAGATCATTGTTTACTTGATATGTTTCAAATGAAACCAAGATGGTAACAAGATGGTTGCTTTGAAATTCAAAGAACCTCAACAGGTTTCAAGTTTGTTAACTCGCTTGTCTTATATTAAAGATATTTTTACGTCCACGTGTTCCCTAACAAAATAAATAATGTTATTACAGAAATTCAGGAAACTTTAACAGCATTAATTTAATGTACAAATTTGCTTCCAGACTAAATCAAATGTCATAAAATATAAGAACTACTCGTAGTATGATGATCTTTAATATATAGTTGATTAAATGTGTTTTTGTAAATGTGATCAAGTATTATGTAAAATATAGGAAATGTCTATGTCCGGAGATAACCGTCCTGCTTTTCTGTTGATATACTTTTTTCTTTTTCATATATGACCTTAAACTTAAGGACGTTTACCTTTACAAGTAATATTTTAGTCAACATTTTAAACGATACTGCACATATTTGTAGCCGATTCTTAAAAGATAATTTGCTTGGCGTCACTATTAATGTTATTCATTTCATTTGTTTATCCATTATTACTTTACAAACTTGTACTAGTACTCTACTATTACTGTACTACTACTTACACCACCACTACCACCACTATTACTACTTCTACAAGTACTACTAATGATAATAATAATAATAGTAATAATAATAATACTTATTATTATTATTATTATTATTAATAATATTATTATTATTATCATTATTATAAATAATAATAATAATAATTATAATAATAAATGTATAAATTGTTGTTTTACGCTGATAAAAAAGAACACAATGGTTGAGCTCAACGCGTTGTTTAAAACAGTTAATTTGCCCGAACAATCAGCTAATGTGCCATTTCATTAATGATAAAAATGTAAGATAAAATGTTGGGGAAAGAAGAGGACAATGAAATTAGCAAAACTGTTATAGTAATATAGGCACACAAAAAGTAAGACAAGTGTAAGATGTCACAGTAAGGTACTGGTTTAAAAGATATATACCATTACTGGTATGGAGAAGTTAAAATGTTTTTGTTTTTTTATTAATTTTATAATAATTAGTCAGTTTTTTTCATCTTTGTATAAACTAAATAGAAACACAACGAGAACAATCAATCCCATTAACCTTTAACACACTAAACATCTTATTGGACTTGCCCATTTCTCAATGTAGACGAAACCGATTATCATTTGTAGGGAAAATATTCAAAATATACTGTATATTGGTATATTATAAAAAAGTTTCAATTCTATTAAAAGCCTTAATACCTTCATGTGCCTTATAACTTCTTTCCGTACATGTAATATAATAATGCATTTGTTAAATTCTCAAGTAACATACTTAACTTAATCTATTTTCATGAAATGCCTGAAGGAATTATCATTTTATACCATTAATGGACCGAACGGTTTTGTTGTATTTTTAGTAAGTCATGCAAAATAGCTCAATCGTAAGTGAAAACTGACCAGTTGTTTTGTTGTTTTTTTTGTTTTTTTTTACATTTTTACATTTATTTTCATCATTAACTTAGTGACTGTATGTTATTGAAATACATGTGAATCAGTATAATTCTACCTAAATAATTGACATTAAAGAGGACAGATAATAGGCGTTAATGCTAAAGACTAATTAGTTTTTGTTTTTTGTTTTTTCGTTTTTTTTTTTGTTTTGTTTTTTTTTTCAAAAAAAAAAAAAAGAAAAAGAAATGGATACTTTCTTCAAAAAACGGCAAATTTGAAAATGATGAAAATTGGAAAATCAGAATTCCATACGAACGTCATAATTTCATAACAGATATAACAAAGAATATAAATTCCCGTTTTCAACATAAGGAATTCACGCATTCAGCTTCATGAATTCCCGATTTCAACTTCACGAATTCATGATTTTAACTTCATGAATTCACGACTTTAACTTCACGATTTCAACTTCATGAATTCACGATTTCAACTTCATGAATTCACGATTTCAACTTCGTGAATTCATGAATTCACGATTTCAACTTCAAGAATTTTTCCATTTCAAGATTTCAACTTCATAAATTCACGATTTCAACTTCACGAATTCAATTTAATGAATTACCGATTTTAATTTCACGAATTCACGATTTTAACATCACGAATTCACGAAGTTGAAATTGAAATCGTGTATTCGTGATGTTGAAATCGTGAATTCGTGAAGTTGAATTTGCGTGTTCACGAAGTTGAAATTGTGAATTCATGAAGTTAAAATCGTGAATTAATGAAGATGAAATCGTGAAGTTGAAATCGCAAATTTATGAAGTTAAAATCGTGAATTTGTGAAGTTGAAGTCGTGAATTCATAAAGTTAAAATTGTGAATTCATGAAGCTGAAATCGGGAACTAATGAAGGTGAAATGTCCCCACCGGTCTTTCGTAGAAGCCTTAGTTTGAATGATTCCCGATTATTTTTGAGGCATGAACAAGCATATGACCTGTTTGTGTACATTCTATCAACCGTACTTGATCAAAAAACATTTCTTTTAAATAAATTAATAAAGTCTATACTTCATGCACATATGGTAGTTTCAAATGGGTATATGAAATAACATTCAAGTTTAATTAATAAATTAAACAATTAAATGTAAACATGAAAATACTATTGCACGCCTGGATTTGACAGACGGGTGTCCTACTACACGACCCTCTCCGGTCTTCGGTCTCCAAAATTAATACTTTCTTCTATCGATACTTTATTCTCGTTACAACCTTTTTTAAAATAAATTTGACTATACCTATCATATAAACTTGAATACAGTTAAACGGAATATTTTCAAATTATTTAAAACTTATCTCCACAGGAAACCTTTTTAACTTAAGCTACGGTCAAAACCCGATCATGGAATCATATAAATGGAACCATAAAATATAAGTTATAGTCATTTACGACAAAATTTAAACTATCGCAGGCGGTCTGATATATCCTGTTAATGAACGATAATGGTTAAAGCAATCGGCAATGCACGCCCCATTTCATTTTGAAATGTTTGAACAGTTGCTCATTCGAGCAAATAGCTGATTTCAATCAATTATCTCTAACCGTCTATTATGTGCCCCTTAAGTAAGTTTCTATTTAAAAGAGTACCTATAAAAAGCACTTTATATCAAACTTAATTTTACTTTTCCCTTGATACACAATAAATTGATTTAGCGGAAACTGTTATGTCGGCCAGCATTCTATTCGCAGAAAACAAGTATCATGTGGCTTAAATAATTGCATATACTGGAATGTTAGACAGCCTGTTCATCCGACAATAATGATAGACATACGATCGTTCAACCTTTGAATTGTAAAATAAAATACCATTTATAGAACAATTTATGATACCACAGGGCTAATCTGTGTGAATGTCAACCAATTATAACGGCTGCTTTGCGCTTCTTATGTTAATTTCAAGTGATGATATGCCATGCGGTTTGGACTTCTTAAGAGGACCTTTTGATCATTTGTTTTTTTAACTTGACGATTACATAATTATATTTCTGTTATATAAGCTTTTTTACCTTTAAAATAAATCATTCGAAAATAATTTTTATATAAAAATGATTTCTGTGGAGTGAAGACAAGTGTGATGTCGAGAGACACAACTGTAAGAAATATACAAAGTTCTCATTGTAAAATTGCTAAGAAACTTCAAATTGTTTGTTTGTTTGATGTTCATCTTCATTGATAAATTCTTAATTGCTAAGTTCTTTTTCTGATTAATATAATTGTGAATTTGAGCCGTTTAGTATGTATCTTACATTTTTATGACAGCTGTTTTATATTGCTTAGGTCAGTTGTATGATAACTACAGTCAAACATTCAAGTTAGCAATTTATAACATCTCAAACGTGTCCCTAGCTGTCAAGTAAAACATGAGACAGGAACTTATAACTGTCTGCTTGGCCGTAGCAATGTCATACGTCGCCATATTTATTGTGCTTTAATAAGGACAGCATGTAATAAATTGAGCGCTGCAAACACATCTGCAATGCATTTGTGATGCAATAGCGTCATAAGTCATCAGACAAAAACATAAATATCAGCGTCATAATTTTTGCAGCTTTTAATGTCATCGACCACAAGTTTTTCCGCGGATGTTTCAAAATTGTACCAGTTCATGTTAAATATTGATTTCTGCTTAAGCCGGTGCTAGGTGGCGCGGTACTGTCCATGAACAGGCTCATTAAAACCGAGCCTGCAACATTTTCAATTTTGCCGTGTTGGGCTTTCTTTAGGGATTCTTATTTTCTCTATTTTGAAGATAATGTGATTTTTGGCGTGGGCCTCAATGATATTTTAATATTACGTGTATATACAAATGTTTGAAACAAACTTTGATAAACACGTGCGCAAAAATGGGAAATATATGGTTATTTAACAGATATTATCCACAACGTCGTTGGACAGCCCTAAAAACATTAAAGGCCCATTAAGCATCACAAAATTAATGTTTTTTAAGCCTAAAAAGCTTTTTCGTGTTGATGTCCTGTTACAGTTTTAAGAACGTTTTTCATTTTTATCATGTTTTTTAACAATATCAATTATTACAGCATTTTGGTTTATAAAGAATTATTTTAGTTCAATTGTGTAGGAAGCTATTAGATTATAGACACACTTTCAAGTCCGTTCCTGGAACCAACCAGTACTAAGCAGAGAGTGTTAAGTTTCTTGCTCAATAAAACAATGACTTGTCACTAGATAACAGTCTATTTTAAAGAGATATTAAGTGGTCCGTGGCTGTGATAAATGATATTAAAAACAGTTAGAGACATAAATGATACTCATAAAGTAATTGAAAGTTCGAATTTCTCAATACGTAAGTAATACTTTTTTCTCATATAATAAACAATGAATATTTATTAACATTGTCAGAACTTGTTCAGTCCACAGTCTAACACAATAAATCCAACTTGATTTCTTTTATTAAAAATAAATCTACATTTAAATTTATTCTCAAGGAACACTTTTCGTAGGATACATTTATCCTTCCTCTCATTAATCCTAAACGCCAACACGCTCAAAGTATGTATTTCAATTCTATAAAATTTCAGTTTTTTTTTCGGATGGGAATTTGGTTTATAATGATTCCACCCACAAGAATTTGAGTGGGAAGCAATAGCAAGGATAAACAAGAGCTGTCGGTAGGACAGCAACGCTCGACTATTCTTAGTGCTTGATAGTAAAGAAAAAGATTGTTAGAGTTACCTCCTCCTGTTTCGAAAAAGGGGGTTAATTCTGTCAATGGACTTTGAAAATATTTGAACTATTACAAAAACTTTAACGTAAATTCTAAGTCGAAAAAGGGGCATAATTCTGTCAAAATGCTTGATAGAGTTACCTCCTCCTGTCTACAGGTAGGGGTCATGATGGTGAACAAGTGTGCAAAGTTTCAAAGCCATATGTCAATGGACTTTGAAAATATTTGAACTATTACAAAAACTTTAACGTAAATTCTAAGTCGAAAAAGGGGCATAATTCTGTCAAAATGCTTGATAGAGTTACCTCCTCCTGTCTACAGGTTGGGGTCATGATGGTGAACAAGTGTGCAAAGTTTCAAAGCCATATGTCAATGGACTTTGAAAATATTTGAACTATTACAAAAACTTTAACATAAGTGGTTACGCCGACGCCGACGCGGACGCCGACGCCGACGCTCGGGTGACTGCAATAGCTCTACTTATTCTTATCGAATAGTCGAGCTAAAAAGCACCAAACCCGCTGTAAATAACTAGACTTTTGTAATACAAACCAATTAGTCGTCTCTTACGATCAAGCATGGAAAAAAAGTGGTTGCAATTCTGATGCCTCAATCCTTTAAGGCAAGTAATCCGCTTGTTAACTGCATATGTTCTTGTTTATTCCAGAAGACAAGAGTTCATTGCATCTTTACTCCACCTTCTTCCTTTCTGAGTTAGCATATCAATCGTGTTGTCAGGTGAAATGGGAAGTAAATTCTGTAATTGATTCTTTGAAAGTGAGAGGAACACTTTTTATTACGTCTTATTTTAAGTTTAAAGATCTCCTTCTCAGTTTAGATTTCTCGTTATTTTAAAGATATTTTTACTTTCAGAAATGTATGTGAAGTTGCATTAACTCTAAAATTTCTCCTGCAAACATTACCCTACATATTCTTGAATTATTCATATCTTTATGTTTCTCTGTAAAATGATCAATAAGATGCTCACTTTAATCCCCGTACAAAGTTTAATTTTATCTATACATTGTAAAACTCTATCAATTTTATCTTTAGTGCTTAAAATGTCTTTCAAATTCCAAAAGATTGAAGATTTTCCTCGTTTACAATTTTAATGACACTTAAGTTGCCATTATAGTCATCATAGGATTTCCTTTTACGTGTGCATAATAGGAGATTCTATTTTACAACTCACAGACTCGTCATTTATTTTCTAAATATCACGCTGTTCTGGCAAAAGGTACATTTATGATTCAAGATTATCGTAACTTGATTGGTAATTAAATATATTCAGTAAATGCAGGCAGATTATATTACCCATATTGTTTTCTTTATTTTAGTAAGTTAGTGATTACATAATAATAAATCAGTAGTCTCTCTAACAATCCTCATAATACACTTGGGATCAATACCATTGTCATTTGATTCCAGATTATATTTACTTCACTGTTGATTTGTCCGATGTTCACAAGACGCAAAATATATGTCCAAGCATTTATTTATTTTTTGTTTGTTTGTTTGTTTTGTTTTGCTTTCCTGCGCACTAATACAGCATAGGTCATATGGCACCGAAACAGGAAAGACAATTTTGGCTAACCACAGGCTACAGACTTTAAGCAACGACAGGAGTCAAAGCAACCTCACCTGCTGGAGCTAAGAGATGCATAGACTCCAGTAGTTCAAACCCATTTAGTCGCCCCTTACGATTACGCAGGGATAATTGGTGGCCACAATTGTGTTTCCTCAACCATTAAAGGCGATCCCTAAGCCACAAGGGAAGCTGTTTGTTTGTTTGTTTCATTTTACGCCTTTATCCAACAGTATTTCAGTCATATAGGCGGGTAATTTCCTAACCATCGTTCCTGGAGAGTTACACCAGTACTAGACTACCTTCCTCCGCGCTAAACTACCAAAGCCGGGGATCGAACCCACGCCAGAGAGGTTACTGGATTACAAGTCATCGACTCTAACCCCTCGACCACGGAGGCGGTTGCCACAAGGGAAGCATTTATCTGTAAAGAAAGAATAACTATTATAGATTTAAAAATAATGTTTAAATTATGATTGTCAATTGGTTGAACAATTATTTACCAAGCATTAATTATTTATAACGATCATATTTATCAAGATTTTTTTAGACATTTTATACACAGCATGAAATAGAAAGTTAACCAAAGGTAGATTTTCTTCAAACTATTATTAATTCTACAAATATATAAATTATATTGGCTATAAAACAAGAAATGCATACAAAATGCACAAATTAAACGTTACTTGAACATTGGCGAACTATTTTCTCTGTCTTTGCCATTTAGAATTGCAGTAGAAATGAAATATTAGCAATGCATGTGAAGTTGCTGAAGTTCTTTCTAATTAACTGTAAAGGTATTCATCGATTCCCACCAATTACAGTGGTGCTGCTATTACAACTACATCCTAAAAGGATCTATTTCATAAACTATGTCATTAACCATTTCATTATCTCCTTCCGATTGAAAGTGTAAAAAAGCAAACATTAACATTCTACGTGACACTATAAATGGGTATAATAAGTGATTTGGGATGAACAGAATTGCCATTTCTGGGGAATATCTAGATAACAATTGCAAGTCGGTCATCCGGACCTGTTAAGAAAATAATAGGGACACTGATACCGATTGTTACATTTCCACCTAAACCTTATAACGCCACATTAAATACAGTATCATTTTGGTTGTACAGGGGCGTTAAAAATATTACTTTTTTCAGTTTGTTACAAATATCTTAAGCCATTAACATTCAACCAGATAAAAATTAATCCTGAACTCGATAATGAAATCCTTGAAAACTTTGTTTACATTAAAAGAAGATATTCTCTTCATTGACTCTAGGGACAATCATGTCTCTTTAAAAACAAAAACTGAATCATAACGAATATTTAATTACGAAACAGAAAAATCTAAATTTGATAAATTCAATTGTTATGCGTTTTTTCGTTGTTTTTTGTTGTTGTTGTTTGATTTTTTCGTTAATTTGACTGTTGCAAATTGAAAAGAACGTTATGTCAAGACGTGAATAAAGGTGTTCGTTTGGATTAACGTGAAAGAAAAGCGCAAATAAAATCAAAAATTTTGTTTTCGTTGGTCTCGGAATATTATGAATTTAGCCTTTTCTGGCGTTCTTTAATATCGTTTCAATGTTTAAAAAAGTATACAAGATGAAGATATAAATTTAGTAAGCCATACAAAGAGCTATTATTAAATTGTATGATAAAACATTTATGGACTTTTTAATCCATTAATAAGCATAAGAAAATTCTCATGAATCTGGAGTCGTGCTGCTTTAAGTGGAATGATATACAACATTTGTACAATGGACACAAAAACATTATATACAGTAACTGTTTTACTGTTTGAGTATGATGCAGTAATACTTTGGAGGTAACGACTTTAAATCATCATAATTGGAACAGAACTGTTCCAATTATCATCATAATTGGAACAGAACTGTTCCAATCATGATGACTTTGTCAATACGAGAAACGTTAATGTTGTCTTACGTCATAATCAAAGGAATGTATATTGTTCGCTTCCAGACTAGACAATTTGTGATTATGAAGTGATTGTAAAATTCATGATTTATAATTATGAGCAGAACAACGTTAATGACTTCCCATGTGGCTTCATAACCTGTTATGTTTCAAAATTCTTTTTTTTTTTCAGTCTATCCAAATAATGAATGAATGAATAATGAATGTTGCTTAAGCCGGTGCTAGGGGCGTGAACGATACCTTGTAATTACCACTACCGTCCCTGAACATGCTCAATCAAACCGTCCCTGAAAAATTGTCAGTTTTGCTGCGTTGGCTTTTTTGATGGATACTTTTTTTCTTTGTTGTTTAAGGTAATTGGATAATTGAAAAAGATGGAATAAAAACAATCCTATCTTTGATAGAGTTTGGTATAACCATAGTCAACTTATGGTTATCTCCCCGAAATCAAAAGTACATTTGTCTAAGATAATAGTTGTGGCAATGCAAATAATAAAACTGAAATACAATGTATGTACATGTAAACAAGTTTTTTATGAAACTTTTAAAATAAAAACCAAGGTGTAAACATTCAACATAGTATAATTCAAGAACTTTAAATGGGAATCAAATCCACTACATCATGGTTACTCTCTTAATTTATTGATGCTAGGCTTACATTCTTTTTATAAATTTAAAGTGTTATTAAAGGAAGTTCTTGCGTCAATATATATATTACTGACATTAAATTACTGTCCTTTTTGCTTTAAGGCTAAGTCATAATTATGTAAATAAAATTCAAAAACGAGAAAGACTGTTCAATTATTGTTGTTTGAATAACATGTCCCTTTATAACAGAATAATTTATAGGGAAGGTCTATGACCGAAGATAACATTCCCGCTCTACTGTGTTGTTATATTTAATTATAGGCCCATTATTGTTCCAGAAATGCGTTTTTGTTGTTATTTCTCGAAGGATTTTCAATGTTTGATATACTTATGATGATTTATAGGTAATGATACTCGATGACCAACTACCTGGATTATGTTTTGCTTCTGTTGCTTTCTGGAAATGAGTACACGTATGGTGGTTGAGTATTTTAATCGAAGTAAAAATACTGCTTTGTTAACATTTTGCTACTTTTATGCCAAATAATCTCACGTCTAGCACTACTTTCTTAAGATAACAAGCATCTAACTTGTTCTGAAACATCATTTATATGTTGCAAAACAAATGCTTGCCCTTTCTAAGGAATTACTATAAACAAACAGTTCATATATTTGTTGCTCGTATTTGAAGATTGTTCACTTTGAAAAGTCATTTTTATTCATATTATCATTTCTTTACAAATAAAGTATAATTTGTTTTACAACATAACTAAACAAAAACAAACTACAAAGAAAAAACTATACTTTTTATACTACATACTTTCACATAAGACATTTAGAGTAAATTATTCTACTTTATATTTGAAAAAGCCGAAAACTGATAATTTTTCCTTTGTTGTTATTATTAAGCAAATATACGGTCGTCTCATTTCATTTTGTATTTTATACCAGTACATTTTATTGTATGTGTCTAGGCTGATAAAATGATTAATTATTATTATAATATTTTTTCTCGCATTTACTGAAAATATAAAGATTGAGATGTAAGATAAAATTCGGCATATAGCAAAATATGAGAATTAAGATCAATAAGGCAAGGCGACGTTCAAAGAACGCAGCTTTCGACACAATCATGTGACACCCGTAGGTCACCCAGAAGGTACCGTTCTAAAATTAGGAGAGGACACAGTACATTTTAACAAGTTCAGCAACACCTAACTAGACAATCAATATTCATCGCAACATGAGCCAGGGACTTATAGACAGTAGTTGTAGATCTTCCTTCTTAACGCCGCATCTTTGCCCTTTTAGTATTGGCTCTTATGTTTCATTAAAGGTGAGATGTAAGATGAAGTCCGATGAAGGGCGGTGAAGAATACCAAAATGATGTAATATATAATGCTACAATTGTGTATATTCAATACAATGTTCAACAGAGATATTAATAATAGCAAAATAAAGACCAAAGAAGGTCGGCATTGAATGAATGCATCGCCCAACAGAACACAGCAACACAGGACCCGGCAAGGGACGGAACTCAAAAAATGAAAATGGAATTTGAAAGGGGATATGAGATTTCTATAAAGCTGATACTGTCTACTCCATCCAACACAATGTAGTTACGGAATTAGAACTTTTAACGATATAAATGTATACTTCAGTTCATTATCTTGCCATAATCTTGTAGCGTAAGTAAATTGAATTGTCAGATCATTAATTACAGTGGAAAACATGACTATGCAAAAGGTTGCCAGCACTTAACGATGAGTGTGATACTGCTTACACGTAGTGAACTCTACAATTAAAGTACATTCACCTTTTAATGAATTTCAAACAAAAGAGCTAATACTAAAAGGGCAAAGGTGCAGCGTTAAGAAGTAAGATCTATATCAAGAAAATAAGTTTCAAGGTTACATTTTGAGATCAAAAGTGGACTGGGTAATTGATGGAGAGAAACCAAGTATATATTTAGTAATCTTGAAAAAGGCAATTATATTAATAAATGTATCATAAAAATCATGAAAAACGATCATGGTACTTTAATAACAAAACAAGAAGAAATTTTAAACGAAACTGCATTTTTTTTATGAATCATTATATACGCGTACCTCACATGGCTTAGAGGATAATATGTTTTTAAACTTTGTTAAAGATATAAACATTCCAACATTATCAAATACAGAGTCAGAATCCCTCGAGGGTAAAATCAGACTAGAAGAAGCATCAACCGTTTTAAAGAATATGAAAAATGATAAAAGTCCAGGCTCATCTGGATTTTCAGGAGAATTTTATAAATGTTTTTGGAACAGAATTGGCGTATTCGTTTGCAGGGCTCTAAACCATGCTTTTATATCTGGAAACTTATCTGTAACACAAACACAGGGTATAATAACATGTATCCCTAAAGGTGATAAGCCAAAACAATTTTTAAAAAATTGGCGACCGATAACACTGCTTAATACAATTTATAAAATTGGTTCTGGATGCATAGCGAATAGAATAAAAATATTTTTAGACAAAATTAATTAAAAACAGACCAAACAGGATTTATAAAGGGCAGATTTATAGAAGAAAATGTAAGACTAATTTATGATATAATGCAATATACAGAGGAGAATAACATTTCTGGGCTTTTACTCCTTATCGATTTCGAAAAAGGCTTTTTGATTCTTTGTCTTGGGTTTTTGTAGATAAAACGTTGTCACTTTTTAATTTTGGAGAAGACATCAAAAGATGGTTTTAGCATTTTCTATAAAGATAGGATTTCAGCAATATGTCAAAATGGATTTTTATCAAAGTTCTTAAGCATTCAGCGTGGGTGCCGGCAAGGTGATCCGTTAAGTTGTTATATTTTTATTTTATGTGCTGAAATACTTTCGCAGAAAATTAGGTCAAATAACAATATTAAAGGAATTAAAATGAATATGGTAGAACATAAGCTATCTCAATTCGCAGATGATACTTCAATT
>NW_026866594.1:0-80270 GCF_026571515.1 Ruditapes philippinarum
TTAAATTTGGGAAAAAAACCATTCATCATTTAAGGAAAAATTTAAAAATTCCCTAATTGAATAGGAACGGGGCAGCCAATCATCCTGCAGGTGGTGAAGATCTTTTTTTTTCCCAAAGTCACTTGTAATTCAGTCCCGTCGGCAACCTAAAGGTTAAAATATTCACAGAAGTAATGCCCTAATTATTCTTTCTTATACAGTTCCACTTGACTTTGTGCTATTGCCTGCTTAATTTTACAAGTTTTGATATGAAAATCACTCTCATTGATAATAAATTGATCCACATGGACTAGCCCATTACACAAATTAAGTGGAATATGAATAAGGGAGATAATAGTGTGCGAAAATTGTGTGATTACAGTGTAATGCTGAATGAGAAAGCAATAACTTGTAACTACAATTATATTTCTTTCAATTTTCATTACTAATTTGTTATTGTAATTGATTACAATTACTCATTTCTCTTTATTCTGCATCTCTTTAGCTCACCTGTCACAAAGTGACAGGGTGAGCTTTTGTGATCGCTTTTCATCCGGCCGTCCGGCGTCCGGCCGTAAACTTTTACTTTAAATGACATCTCCCCATAAACCACTGAGCCAATTTCATCCAAACTTCACAGGAATGTTCCTTTGGTGGTCACCTTTAAAAATTGTTCAAAGAATTTAATTCTATGCAGAACTCTGGTTGCCATGGCAACCGAAAGAAAAAACTTTAAATATCTTCTTTTAAAAAACCATAAGAGCTAGAGCTTAGATATTTGGCATGAAACATCTTCTAGTAAGTGTCTACCAAGTTTGTTCAAATAAAAGCCCTGGGGTCAAAATTGGCCCCGCCCCGGGGGGTCATTGATTTTCCCTATATGCATATAGTAATAACTGAAAAAAATTTCTTTTAAAGAACCCAAAGAGCTAGAGCTAAGATATTTAGCATGAAACATGTTCTAATGGGTGTCTACCAAGTTTGTTCAAATAAAAGCCCTGGGGTCAAAATTGGCCCCGCCCCGGGGTGTCATTGATTTTCCCTATATGCATATAGTAAAAACTTAAAAAATCTTCTTTTAAAGAACTCAAAGAGCTATGGCTAAGATATTGAGCATCAAACATGTTCTAATGGCTGTCTACCAAGTTTGTTCAAATAAAAGCCCTGGGGTCAAAATTGGCCCCGCCCCGGGGGGTCATTGATTTTCCCTTTATGCATATAGTAAAAACTTAAAAATCTTCTTTTAAAGAACTCATAGAGCTATGGCTAAGATATTTAGCATCAAACATGTTTTAAAAGGTGTCTACCAAGTTTGTTCAAATAAAAGCCCTGGGGTCAAAATTGGCACCGCCCCGGGGGTCATTGATTATCCTTATATGTGTATAACAAAAACTTAAAAAATCTTCTTTGAAAAAACCCAAATAGCTAGAGTTAAGATATTAAGCATGAAACATCTTTTAGTGAGTGTCTACAAAGTTTGTTCAAATAAAAGACCTGGGGTCAAAATTGGCCCTGCCCCGGGGGTCATTGATTTTCTTTATATGTGTATAGCAAAAACTTAAAATCTTCTTTGAAAAAACCCAAATAGCTAGAGTTTAGATATTAAGCATGAAACATCTTCTAGTAAGTATCTACAAAGTTTGTTCAAATAAAAGCCCTGGGGTCAAAACTGGCCCCGCCCCAGGGGTGTCATTGTTTTTAACTATATGTGTATAGTAAAAACTTAAAAAAAATCTTCTTTTAAAAAGCCCAATGAGCTAGAGCTTAGATGTTTAGCATGAAACATTTTCTTATGGGTGTCTACCAAGTTTGTGCAATAAAAGCCCCTGGGTTAAATTGGCCCTGCAACATTGGGGGAGGGGGCCTATATACAGGTGAGCGACCTCAGGGCCATCATGGCCCTCCTGTTAGATTAGTTTTCTCAATCTTAAAATTTATTTTAAAATTTCTTTCTTTTTGTTCTTGTCACTTCTATTTCCTAGTTTTTGCTTGAAAGTGTCTTCATTGTTGTTTTTGATCATCTGCATAACTGAATGACAGTTTCCAATTTGAAGCTTCAATTAAAGTGATTAATAATGTTTTTTATTGTTTTAGGTTAAAAAAAACCACCAACATTATAATTGCAATTTTTAGCTCACCTGTCACAGAGTGACAGGGTGAGCTTTTGTGATCGCTTTTCGTCCGGCGTCCTATCCTATCGTCCATATAGTAAAAACTTATAAAATCCTCTTTTAAAGAACCCAAAGAGCTAGAGCTAAGATATATAGCATGAAACATCTTCTAATGAGTGTCTATCAAGTTTGTTCAAATAAAAGCCCTGGGGTCAAAATTGGCCCTGCCCCAGGGGGTTATTGATTTTCCCTATATGCATATAGTAAAAACTTATAAAATCTCCTTTTAAAGAACCCAAAGAGCTAGAGCTAAGATATTTAGCATGAAAGATGTTCTAATGGGTGTCTACCAAATTTGTTCAAATAAGAGCCCTGGGGTCAAAATTGGCCCTGCCCCGGGGGTCATTGATTTTCCTTATATGTGTATTGCAAAAACTTTAAAGAAAAAATCTTCTTTGAAAAAACCCAAATAGCTAGAGTTTAGATACTAAGCATGAAACATCTTCTAGTGAGTGTCTACAAAGTTTGTTCAAATAAAAGCCATTGGGTCAAAATTGGCCCCGCCCCGGGGGTCATTGATTTTATTTATGTGTATAGCAAAAACTTAAAAAATCTTCTTTGAAAAAACCCAAATAGCTAAAGTTTAGATATTAAGCATGAAACATCTTCCAGTTAGTGTCTTCAAAGTTTATTAAAATAAAAGCCCTAGGGTCAAAATTGGCCCTGCCCCGGGGACATTAATTTTCCTTATATGTGTTTAGCAAAAACTTAAAAATCTTCTTTGAAAAAAACAAAAAGCTAGAGTTTAGATATTAAGCATGAAACATCTTCTAGTGAGTGTCTTCAAAGTTTGTTCAAATAAAAGCCCTGGGGTCAAAACTGGCCCCGCCCTAGGGGTGTCATTGCTTTTAACTATATGTGTATAGTTAAAAATTAAAAAATCATTTTTTAAAAAAATCTCAACGAGCTAGACCTTAGATGTTTAGCATGAAACATCTTCTAATGGGTGTCTACCAAGTTTGTTCAAATAAAAGCCCTGGGGTTTAAACTGGCCCTGCTCTGGGGGCCTATATACAGGTGAGCGACTTCAGGGCCATCATGGCCCTCTTGTTAAATTCTGTGATTTCCCACATTATGACATAATACAGTAAACCCTTAGCCCTTTAAACATCATTAACTGACTGTCCATCTTTAATTTGAACAATAAATACCATGTTTTATTTTTAGGTAAATTTTAGTTTAAAATTATGTTTCTGACTCAATAGTGGACAGTGCTTGCAATGATCACAGCACAGCCAGAAATCTGTAAATTATTATTTGATTTGTAATATCATTTTTATCAGATTTTTGTTATGAAATTGGAAAAATACTCATTTTTTTCTCCATTTTTATCAGATTTTTTTGTTTTGAAATTGGGAAAATACTTATTTTATCAGATTTGTGTAAAAATACTCAAATGTTTTTTATATTTTGTCATTTTTAACAGAACTTTTTTTGAAAATTGGAAAACTACTTATTTTTTCTCAATTTTGTCATGTTTAGCAGATTTTTGTTTTAAAATAGGGAAAAAATCATTTATATGTTGGTTTTGAAATTGGAAAATACTTATTTTATCTCAATTTTGTTTCATTTTCTGCTATGAAAGTATAAGGTTTTACATATTTGATAAACATAAAGTGAAAAAAATTAGTACCATCTTCTATAGTTTATTCCTGTCATTTGAGAAATGTCACTGGCATATTTACTGTAATTACTTAAATACAACTCCGGCAGGGAGCGGGTTAATTGAATAAAATAATTAATATAAAAAGAGAGATATTAATCTCCTGCCGTCCTACCAAGGCCAGTCTTTATTGTGTCATTTCTGTGTTTCGTAAGCTGTCATTTTCTGCAAATGTTCTAAAAATAGATAAGATTGCATAGTTTTTACTATATATAGAGAAAATTGGAAAGTAACAGGATTTTTAGCTCACCTGAGCTTGCTCAGTGAGCTTTTAGGATCGGTGAATGTCCGTCGTCCGTCGTCCGTCGTCCGTCGTCCGTCCGGCCGTCCACAATTACTTGTGAACACTCTAGCGGTCGCATTTTTGCCTCAATCATCATCAAACTTGGTCAGGATGCTTATCTAGTTGAAAGCTCGGATGAGTTCGAACATGGGTCATCTCGGATGAAAAACTAGGTCACAAGAGCTAAAAATAGAAAAACCTTGTGAACACTCTAGAGGTCACATTTTTGACCCAATCATCATCAAACTTGGTCAGGATGTTTGTCTAGGTGATAGCTTGGATGAGTTCGAACATGGGTCATCTCGGATGAAAAAGTAGGTCACAGGAGCTATAAAATAGAAAAACCTTGTGAACACTCTAGTGGTCACATTTTTGAACCAATCATCATCAAACTTGGTCAGAATGCTTGTCTAGTCAATTGCTTGGATGAGTTCGAACATGGGTCATCTCTGATGAAAAACTAGGTCACAGGAGCTAAAAATAGAAAAACCTTGTGAACACTCTAGTGGTCACATTTTTGACCCAATCATCATCAAACTTTGTCAGGATGCTTGTTTAGATAATAGCTCGGATGAGTTCGAATATGGGTCATCTCGGATGAAAAACTAGGTCACCGGAGCTATAAATAGAAAAACCTTGTGAACACTCTAGTGGTCACATTTTTGCATCAATCATCATCAAACTTGGTCAGGATGCTTATCTAGTTGATAGCTTGGATGAGTTCGAACATGGGTCATCTCGGATGAAAAAGTAGGTCACCAGAGCTAAAATAGAAAAACCTTGTTAACACTTTAGCGGTCACATTTTTGCATCAATCATCATCAAACTTGATCAAGATGCTTGTCTAGGTGATAGCTCGGATGAGTTCGAACATGGGTCATCTCGGATGAAAAACTAGGTCACAGGAGCTAAAAAATAGAAAAACCTTGTTAACACTCTAGTGGTCACAATTTTGACTCAATTGTCATCAAACTTGGTCAGGAAACTTGTCTAGGTCATTGCTGGGAATAAATCGAACATGGGACATTTCGGATGAAAAACTAGGTCACAGGAGCTAAAAATAGAAAAAATCTTGTTAACACTCTAGTGGCTACTGTTGTGATCCAAATATTCTGTTAATTGGTCTGAAAGTTTGTTTTGATGATTTCTAAGTCAAGTTCTAACATGGGTCATCTTGGATGAAAAACTAGGTCACACCGCCCAAATATGGAAAAACCTTGTTAACATTCTAGTGGTCACATTTTCGACTCAATTATCATCAAACTTGGTCAGGATGTTTGTCTAGGTAATTGCTTGGATGAGTTCGAAATCGCATGTGAAACTAGGTCACCGGAGCTAAAAATAGAAAAATCTTGTTAACACTCTAGTTGCTACTGTTTTGATCCAAGTATCCTGGAAATTGGTCTGAAAGTTTGTTTTGATGATTTCTAGGTCAAGTTTGAATATGTGTCACCTGGGTAAAAAACTAGGTCGCACTGCTCAAATATGGATAATCCTTGTTAACACTGTAGTGGTCACATTTTTGACTCACCTGTCATGAGACTTGGTCAGAATGCTTGTCTAGGTAATTGTTTAGATGAGTTTGATAATTCAGGTGAGCGATCTAGGGCCATCATGGCCCTCTTGTTAAATGTTCCTCTTGGTTAGTGGTGCTGTGAATAAATAAACATCGAAAGGTCACTGCTGTTGCTGCAATAAGCAAATAAAAGCTGTTCAGAGACGTATAAAAGTTACATTAACTGAACTAAATCACAGAGAAATAGCTCTATTTCCGAACCAAAATCAATTCTTAAAAAAATGTTGTCTGATACATCTGTGTCATTAAAAATGAACAAATTATAGATGATGAGAGTATTCAATAATGTACTGGTTTCCCACAGTATTTGAATCTCTATTTAGCCAACACTCCTATCCTAAGCCTTATTTGATAATTATTTTGTCTTGTAATTATTACAAGAATTTTTCAGTATCTCATTCAGGTAAAATTCAATAAAATTCACATTCGATAGTTACAAAATTAATTCCGAGTGAAACTTGTATTCATTGAACAAATTAACCTGGGTCATCTTAGGGAATTAAAATAAGCCGCAATTTTTTGTAGTAGTGTCTCGACCTTGGGAAAATTTAGAATGATAGCCAACCTAAAGTTGGGAAAATTTAATAAACTGATTAAACCCTTAGTTTGTTGGTTAACTTAAATATAGTTGTCCATTTCCTATTTTGGAACTGTTCATTTTCAATTTTTGGGATATCAAGATGGAAAAATTAAGTTAGTCAGCCAAACAATATAGAGCCTGGTCAGACTGTGCATGGTTATATAGGCTGGCTTGATTCTATATTGGTGGCAAAGGCTGAACTGTGACTTCCTGTTCCAGCAGGATAGGGGTTAAAATATTAACTTTTTTTCAGATAATATGATATGTACATGTGTTTATCAATAGTCTGTTTCATAAAAAGCCATAATTCATCTCCTTAGTGCAATAACTGGTTAACTCCTATTAAATTTTGAAGGACTTAAACCGTTACTGCACTAAGGTGATTATATAATCCCTGAAAAATGTGATAGGAAAAAAAATAATTTTTTTTTCACAAATTTTGGGATTTATTTTAGACTTATATGGAATTTTCAAAAAAATTTCTATTGCAAAAAGGGCCTTTATTTATAATTGGCCTCTCTTTTATACAAAAATGTCACTGCTTGGAGTTGCAGAGAAGGAAACTGTCCTCTTTATTTTCTGTTTTCTTTTCTTTCCTTTGTTTTTTTGGAATTTTTATGTGATTATTATTATTTATTCTGTAGTATATGTTACTAGTGTATACCATTATAAAAACATTCATTTTAAACACAGTAGTTTTGTCTTCAGGTAAAGGTTATATAATTACACCAATTCGATATACAAGTGCTCCCCAGTTCTTGTATTACAAACAGCGGTAAATGGTTTTTACGTGTGATTTCCCCCCAACCCTTTCTTTGTAAACCAAGCTTGAAAACAAAAATCCCAAGTTGCATTTTGTACAGAGAAGCATGGATACAGTATATTTTTTGCTCATTGATTAAAAGAATAGTGGTGTTAGCCTGTTTCACACAAATATACTTCAGTATTGGCATTACACTCATTTATAGATTTGGCGTGTTAATCTTCATATTTCATTAACAACTAAAATGATTCATTTGAATCATCATACAATCATGTCTTCAGGGCAGTAATTGTAGGTCATTGTCCAAGACCCATAACTCTAGTATGGATTTTCATTGAAATATATCTCTTTGTTTGTAGTCAGAAAAAAAAATTCTAGGTCAGGTCTGGCATTGAAAGTTTATTCTACATCCACTTCAACTAAAGATATTGATATGAAAGTTTTTACATGACTGAATCATGATAAATATTGTTTATATAGGATAATTTTATAAAAGCAAGAAAGAAAAAGGGGCATAATTTTGCAAAAATTTAAAAATAATTTTAAGTTATTCCGCCTTTTTGAAATGGCATCCTTTTATGACAATAAACATATATACCAAGTTTGAAGCAGATACCTTATATACCAAAGTTCATGTAAAAATAGACCTTAATGAAACAAAAATGTTAACCAATGCCAACACCAGCAAGAGGTTCATGTATTTTCTTCGAAAAGTGGAGCTAAAAAATGAACAGAGTAGAGCCCCATGTCTTTTGAGAGCTCTTGTACAGAATTCGCATTTACGAACAAAGATTCTCTAGAATTACATTACAATTACAGGGTTCTAAGTCTATAATGGAATTAAAGAATGTTCTGTTAAATAATAGTTGGTTTTTGAGGATAAATTTACGTAGACATGCTTCTCAAATGTTAATAACTAACCAAAGTTTTTGTAATTACATATTTTCCATATAATATCAAATCATTATTTAGTCTGGATATTTTATGCTTAACTCAGCTTCATACTCTTTCGTCAAATACATGGCAGGTTTTATTTCTCTCCATGTTTTCAGAAATTCCTTTTATTTTACCATTTCTTACACTGGAAAAAAGTAAAAACAAAGCAGTTAGTTTTTCTCCTTTTCTTTATAAGAAAGAATTGAAGATTTAATGATATGAAAAAATATTAACAAATATTTTTTTATTTGAATTTTCTCTTCAAATAAAGACATAGGTTTTTCTTGTTAGAAATCATGCTTAAATGAAACTTGAAGATTGAAAGTTATTATTTTGATTTTACCCCCATCATAATATGAGCCGCGCAATGACAAAACCAACATAATGGGTTTGCGACCAGCATGGATCCAGACCAGCCTGCGCATCCGCGCAGTCTGATCAGGATCCATGCTGTTTGCTATCAGATTCTCTACTTGTTATAGGGTTTGTAAGTGAACAGCATGGATCCTGATCAGACTGCCCGGATGCGCAGGCTGGTCTGGATCCATGCTGGTCGCAAACCCATTATGTTGGTTTTGTCATGGCGCGGCTCTTATCATTTTGACGCCTTACATAATAATTTCATTTTTACACATATTGAGTTCTCCCTCATACTCCCTCATATATAATACATATTATCCTGTTTGCTTTATGTTAACTCATTATCAAAATGCACTCTGTTTTGTTTTTCTACATTCACTCCCCATCTTCACATTAACATCAGTCCTTCCTTTTAACTTGTTTACCATTGATTTCAGGACAACCGGAAAAAAAGCTTGACCCAAAAGTTTGACCTAAAAATTATAGATTGCGGCATGTTTTTTGTATTATCAGAAATGAACTTAAATTATATATTTCATCACATGACATTACTTTTTAAGTACACGTATATTAAAAGATTTTATTACATATTTCTTTTTAACTTATTGTTCACATTTTTTGACTATGGAGAAAACAATAAGGACAGGAAGTGCATATAATTTGAGGCTCTCATATAATGTCATTTAATTTCATTCACAACTTTACAATAATTTTTATTTCTTTATAGCAGCACCTCTCTCTAACAACCAAAATCTTAGGTCTTATTTCAAAGGGTGTTCTTAGAAGAGGTTAAACTGTACATGTATTTTGTTTCTTAAGTAAAAACATATTCATTCCCGTAAAAACATATTCATTCCCGTAAAAACATATTCATTCCTGTCATCTTTAATAGATCGCAAACAATGTAGTAATGCTAAATATCTTTCTTTTTCTATTTCAGCTCCTTCGACACCTAGTCATAATAACCCATATTATCGCAGAGGTCGGCAAATGAGTTCTTTAGTACGATCATGAACACTTCATCATTTGACAATAATCTATAACTTAAACATATACCGGTACATTTTTTTCTTTTTTTTTATAAAAAGATATATATTCAAAATGGACATTCTGTGAATGCTGTTGGACAAAACAAAAACTTCTTAATATTTTTATTTACTGACAAACATGACAGTATGTGCCAAATTGCCAAACAGTGTCATTTTATACTGTAGACATGTGAAAATGAATGGTACAGTGGTGGTTTTTAGTGAATTCAGAATTCCAAGCTTTCATGTGATACTGACACACTATCTGGATCTTGGAGATGGATTTTATCAGTGAAACAAGCTTCTGAGTACAATGATGAAAATGCAGACTACTTTGTATACAACAGAAGAAATGGTGTTTTCAGATAAATGTGAATTTAAGATTGGCATAGAAAACATGGCTTGAATCAAGCTTCAAGGTTCGAAGTACACAGTGTGAGTTTGAACAAAGGTTTATACCTATGACTGAAGAAATTCAGGGTTTTGAGAAAGTGAATACAGGAAATGATGCATTCTGGGATATTGATACTGGATAAGATGAGAGGCCTCATATATTAGATATTATAGTTGTGCTAAAATGGCGGTTATTTTCTTTTATTGTCTGTGATAGTACATTATATTTTTCATGTAAAATTATGATAAGATTTCTGCATTGTATATAACTTGTCTCTATATTGTAGTAAGTTCCAAGTGTCAAGTCCCTAATAATAGAAAGGGCCAGAATGAAATTTAAAAAAAATTAAAAATGCAGTGTTTTTTCACACTGCTAATAGATTAAATAACTTGGTGATATTTTTTTATCGTGAAACTATTTGAAAAATTACAGAATATTAAGAGAATATTTATTTATTTCATAGATTATAACTATTTGAGCTGCTTTTATAACTATTTATTTATTCATTATATATTACTGTAAGATTTAGTGTTTAACCTCATATGATAATTCTATTAAATGTCAATCAAAAGTTGGACTTACTGCACTTGAAACTTTTTTTAAGAAAATTCAATCTCAGATGTATTGTTCTTGAAGCATTTATTATAACACTAAAGTTAGCCTTGGACGTAATGGTAAAAAATAAACTAAGCATTGGACTTATTGCTCTTTAATCCTTATGAAATATCAACTTAGCCTTTAATTTAGTGATTAAAATTTACTTAGCCCTGGACTGATTGATCAAAATTAGCATACCCTTAAATTGGACTTAGTGATCAAATTTAATGTAGCCTTGGCCTTATTGATCAAAGTTAACATGGGCCTTGGACTAATTGCACTTGAGACTAACTACATTATTTTGACTCCTACTAACACTTAGATTTGTAGAGATTTTAGAAAAAAAAGGTGCAATGCATGCACTTTCTTTAGTTTTCAGTGTGTTTAAAGTTTTCAATGAATGTAATGCATCGAGCGACAGATATCTGTCATCTTGGATTATGTTCCCAAGAACACCGAGATTTTACTAAAAAAGAACCAAACTGCCTGAACCGATTGTTTTTATATACAAAGTTTTGGCCAGTTTTAAATTCTAGATTCATGGTCTATTATATATCTTATCTTAAATAAAACTCTTTGCAATCCTATGGTATGAAAGTTTTATGTATGAAATTTAAACTTCACAAGGAACAGTAAGCCTAAGCTATAAGAAAATGTGATGGTAAACTAAGCCCTGTTGTAAGTTATCAATGCTAAAAGTCCTTAATTTATTTTTCAATTGAACATCTCAAATTTATGTTTCTTTATTGAAAGGAATACTGCAGAGATTTGCACATAATGCACATTCACCAAGTGTTTTTAAAGTAACAGTTTGAGCTACATTACATCAATTTAATATGTTTAAAATTTAGAATTAAACAGGTATTTTTGTAAAATTCTTTAATTTGAAAACAAGAAATCAAGTTTTGAATATTGACAGATAAAAGAGTATATCATGTCAGAGAAAATGAATTTTTATGCTCTTTCCTGAAGAAATTCTGCCTTTAGACAAATTTTAATAAACTTATTATATAATAAGTTATAAAAAAACCTACAATTTTGTATTTCTTAAAAAAGTACCTTTGATATTACTTTATTGATTAACGTTACATTATTTGGTTGGAGTACAGATCTATTCCTATGTCTATTTTTGCCACATTTATTATGATTATATATTATTGTTTATTTTACTTTTTAAATATAAAATGGTAATTTTTAAAATGGCCTATCATTGAATATTATATCAGAAACTGAAAATGTCACATATTTAAAAGCACTCATCTTGTTTTGTTTTATAATTTAAAGTAATCCTTCCATTGTCCATTTAGTTTACATGTACTTGCATACTTAATAAATTGCAAACGTTGACAGAATTGTTATTCTTCCTTTAAACTGAATGTATGGGTCTTTAACCCATAGCACCTTAGCACACTAGCGTGCTAAAAATCTTAATGGATTTGACTTAAAGTCTGGACATAACTATTTATCACTTTATGGGAAAATTTCAAAGTAAGTAATGACTGAAATAGCAAACAGTGCAGACCAAGATCAAATGGCAATTTAGGATGACTGCCAGGTTATCTTGGCCTGCACTGGGCCCATGGGGTATTTGCAGCCACCCCCGATCAATCAAAACTTTGGCCGTTAATTAAATGATAGAGATGTAAATATCTTTGGATTTAGCTGATCTGCTGTTTATATTTCAATGCCATAGCATGGGTAAAACAGTAAAAAATTTATATAAAATAGTTACTTTACTTTGTTTAACCCATTACTTCATATACACGCCTTTTAACGCCTTTTTCACCCCACCCCCCTTTTATGTTGTCTCAAATGATGAAAAAAATGCCTTAATTAGGCCCCAAACACTTGTTTTTGTTTGAGAAATGTTGTTAAAAAAAGTGACCCCTTTTTCGGCGCGGCCCCCCAACCAAAAGATACATCAGGGGGTTGCCAGAAGGGGGATGTGCCCCCTTCTGTTTGGGGGGTTTGAAGGTGGGCGGAGTCCCCCTCATCGCCAAGAAAATTTTGGACTTGTGAGAGGCTGTAAATGACCCCAGATTGATCATAAGGTAACGTGTAACCAACGCTGAAAAGCATTTGACTCTATCTCAATCCATTGAGAAGTTGCAGCACTTTGAAATCAATTTTGATGGAAAAAATCAACGCAAAATAGTGATTTTTGGCAATTTTGAGATGTCCCCTCGTTGCCATGGTAACAGAAAATTTAAGTCTGAGCATGTTGTTGCAAGGGCAATGGTCCAGTCAACATTTTAGCCAAGTTTGATTAGTGTTGAAGCAGTTTTTATAGTATTATAGCAATTTGAACTTGTAACGGGAGACTTTTCAATGAAAACAGCCATTTTTCCCAAAATGCTCATGAAGTAATGGGTTAATGAAAAAAAAAAAAAAATCTACAAAACAACAATTTTTCTTCAAATTTATATGACAGGCCATGTTTAAACATGAAAAAACGCGATTTAGGGTAATTTCAAGTATTTTCATCATTTTCTGTTAACCCATTACTTCATATACACGCCTTTTAACGCCTTTTTCACCCCCCCCCCTTTATGTTGTCTCAAATGATGAAAAAATGCCTTATTTAGGCCCCAAACACTTGTTTTTGTTTGAGAAATGTTGTTAAAAAAAGTGACCTCTTTTTCGGCGCGGCCCCCCAACCAAAAGATACATCAGGGGGTTGCCAGAAGGGGGATGTGCCCCCTTCTGTTTGGGGGGTTTGAAGGGGGCGGAGTCCCCCTCATCGCCAAGAAAATTTTGGACTTGTGAGAGGCTGTAAATGACCCCAGATTGATCATAAGGTAACGTGTAACCAACGCTGAAAAGCATTTGACTCTATCTCAATCCATTGAGAAGTTGCAGCACTTTGAAATCAATTTTGATGGAAAAAATCAACGCAAAATAGTGATTTTTGGCAATTTTGAGATGTCCCCTCGTTGCCATGGTAACAGAAAAATTTAAGTCTGAGCATGTTGTTGCAAGGGCAATGGTCCAGTCAACATTTTAGCCAAGTTTGATTAGTGTTGAAGCAGTTTTTATAGTATTATAGCAATTTGAACTTGTAACGGGAGACTTTTCAATGAAAACAGCCATTTTTCCCAAAATGCTCATGAAGTAATGGGTTAATGAAAAAATAAAAAAATCTACAAAACAACAATTTTTCTTCAAATTTATATGACAGGCCATGTTTAAACATGAAAAAACGCGATTTAGGGTAATTTCAAGTATTTTCATCATTTTCTGTTAACCCATTACTTCATATACACGCCTTTTAACGCCTTTTTCACCCCCCCCCCCCTTTATGTTGTCTCAAATGATGAAAAAATGCCTTATTTAGGCCCCAAACACTTGTTTTTGTTTGAGAAATGTTGTTAAAAAAGTGACCTCTTTTTCGGCGCGGCCCCCCAACCAAAAGATACATCAGGGGGTTGCCAGAAGGGGGATGTGCCCCCTTCTGTTTGGGGGGTTTGAAGGTGGGCGGAGTCCCCCTCATCGCCAAGAAAATTTTGGACTTGTGAGAGGCTGTAAATGACCCCAGATTGATCATAAGGTAACGTGTAACCAACGCTGAAAAGCATTTGACTCTATCTCAATCCATTGATAAGTTGCAGCACTTTGAAATCAATTTTGATGGAAAAAATCAACGCAAAATAGTGATTTTTGGCAATTTTGAGATGTCCCCTCGTTGCCATGGTAACAGAAAAATTTAAGTCTGAGCATGTTGTTGCAAGGGCAATGGTCCAGTCAACATTTTAGCCAAGTTTGATTAGTGTTGAAGCAGTTTTTATAGTATTATAGCAATTTGAACTTGTAACGGGAGACTTTTCAATGAAAACAGCCATTTTTCACAAAATGCTCATGAAGTAATGGGTTAATGTTGTAATTTTCATTTGAACTTCTGGACAAATTTAGGAAAGGTTTCTCATCGGAATATTTTTTGTTCATGGATCACATAAAGTGCCACATATGTGTATGAGTTCTAGTAAAAGGCTATTTAATCTTTAAGCAACTGACTGCAAGTGAATACTCCCATGCCACCAGTGCATACCAATTTAGCCGGCATACCCGTGCTGTCTGATCATGGTCTGCACTGGCCGCTATTCAGTCGGCATATATTTTGAAACTTCCCTAAAATGATTAATGGTTTTGTTCAAAATGCAAGATGGACAAGTCCATATAAGATATTTAGGGTGATAAGGGTTAGTTATGTGTCTAGAATAACGGGACATCGTGTTATGAAATTTATTGTTCTGATGTTCAAATTTAGGTTTTTAAACACCAGTTTTGGTAAACGCTAGAAAGATAAACATACATTGTATATACATGAACATTGCTCGTATGGAACACATTTCATCACTTTATTGCAGTAACCGGCTTACTGTACACTTATTATAAAATAATGATAGCGGCTTACTCTTATTATAAAATAATGATAGTTAACCCTTTTTTGCACTTGGATGATAATTTATGAAATGTTTATCACCTAAAGTCAAAATATGCCAAGGCCATATTTTCCCTTTTTTGCCGATGGTTACATCGAAAACCGGCACCAAACCTATCACCTTGTTTTATACGTCATGGTTTTGGTATCACGAGCAGGTGCTTTCATCAGAATCATTTCTACCTGAACCAATATTAATTATATCCTGGTTATATCACATACTTGTACTTGATTCCACTGTAATATTCCTGGAAAACGGGACAAACCACAATGCTTTTGCACCTAGCTTAATATTTCAAAATATTTCAATTCTATATTATCATTTCAAGTCTTTAAATACAATTTTAATACATTGAACGCCATGCAATTTCTTACCGTTGCTTGCTTTTGAATATAAAATATATCCGAGCTCATATTTTCCTAATAAATAAGGCATTAATGGGTGATATATACAGTATTAAGGGGTGATAAATGCAGCATTAATGACGCCAAGAAACTTCGAGAGGAATGGAAATAAAATGAAGACTTGGTTTTATTGAATCTGTTCATGAGTGAAAAGGAAAGGTACAACATCTTACTTCTAGGTCCCCTAGCACCGGCTTAATTATTATTTTGTTTTATTTTTTCCAGAATTGAATTTTTATTTTAACAAATTTTATACATGCAATTGAAAATTGAAGGTTCAGTTTGATCAGAGCAATTTTCAATTTCCAACACGATTATGTGGTTAAATCAATGATCGAAAGAAAATGCAAGACACCTGGCAATAAAATCTAGACAATAGTAGATTTCATCAAAGTTAGCCAAAGAAAATATTTTAAGATATTAACTTATTAATATGGCTGAGCTTAATGTAATTGTGTCTGTAATATGCCCCAGTGGTTTATAGAAAACCACTACCACTGTCGTATTTTCGTGTTATCGCATTTCGCTCCGCGGTGCGCCAGACGAAAAAAACAACAACACGAAAGTACTACAAAGTGACCATTTTTTTTTTTTTTTTTTTTTTTTTTTGTGCTTTCGCTTCGTATGGCGCCAGGGAAAAACATGAAATTATTACAAAGTGACTACTTTGTAGTATAGATCACTTTCTCTGCGAGGCGCCAGACGAAAACGTGAAAATACCACAAAGTGGGTTACTTTGTTGTATTTTCGTGTTTTCGCCTGATGTATGACAAAAAGTGGTCACTTTGTTGTATTTTCGTGTTTTCGCCTGATGTCATACGGAGTGATGGTATGACAAAAAGTGGTCACTTTGTGTATTTTCGTGTTTTCTCTGGCAGAGCAACATTATATAGGTTAATTAGTCAATAATAGTTCTAAAGCTATTGCATCATGTTGTTATTTGTTGTGGAGTATACAGCCGTCTAAAGAAGGGAAACACAAAGAAAACTATAACAAACAAAATTTATTCTTTCAACTTAACAATGTTCATAACATATATATGTAATACACTAACAGTATTTTGCAGTAAATATGTAATAAATCTTGATGAATTTAGCGGTACACAACATAAAATACTTTTCTGTCTCTCAAAAAGTCAGTAGCAGTAACAAAATGCACAAAAATCATGTTTTATGATACTCCAAAATTTTTCTCATTACCGGACAAAGATGTTCAAGGGATGCGCTGAGGGGTGACAATGCGCATGCAAAGCTGTGACGTCATAACAGCACTTTATATGTCAATTGTCAATTTTTATTTCTTCTGAAAGTAGAAGGAATCCTAAATGCCTTACATAAAGCATCAGAAATAACGTTATTGGATGAATGCTTAAGGGTCGATCCGTAAAAGGAATTCACCCATTTTACAGAAATACCAGTATTGTAGTTTTTTTTCTACATTATAAAGGAGGAATATGTCTAATGTCCCGCATTGTGGTGTAAAGTAGTATCAAGTAATGTCTAGATAACGAACACATATTGCAAGAAGTAATTTTTTTTCTTTAACCTTATAAATTATTGATATCATCATATATAATGTGATTATTTGTCAGATTTTAAACCTCACACTTATTTATCAATATGAAAAAAGCAGTAAAAAGTTACATTATTCTTTCTATATTATGTACATATTGGAATGTTCCTTATAAGATATCTATGAAATAAACATATAATAAACAATCATATAAATTTGACATAAGTGTACATTTGTAAATGTTCACAAAGAATAATCAAGAATATTATTTGTATATTGTAGCCCTGCTATGATTTCAAACTGCCCGTTTGTAAAAATCGACTTTCATTGGACAATTTTACTGTTCATATTATCATTATACACGGCTCCTGAAAGACTGACTTTTTTAACAATCAAAGGAAGGAATACACCAAATAAAGCATTTGCACGGAGTGTTAATCTACCGTCACAAAATCAACCTTTTTTAATGTGCCGATATCACTAAAACAGCTTAATAACATTTTCCTTATGTAACATCGGTTTTCATTCGATAATCGCGATGTTTATATATTCTAAACTGCTGATATAAATATATGATGTAATGGGAAATGATGTAAAGGCAATTATTGCAATTGTGCTGCATTATAAATTCGCAAAGGGTTATATGGCCGAATATACACAGGGTTATATGGACATGTAAGTTGTTTCCCATATAACAAACGTTTATACTGGCACATATAACCTGTCAAAATCTTGATAACTAAAAATATACATGGTAAATAATGAAGAATTCTTAAGCATGGATATTCTTTGTGAACATTTTCTCAGTACAGAAAATCTTTCATTTACAACTAGCATGCATAATAATTACAATGAATGTATTTACAAAAACACAAACAAACATCACAAGTTGATGTGGTTTAAGCACAATTGATGCTGAGGGAATAATTTTATCCGCATTCAATTTTTTGCACTTTCATCAGGGTCTGTCAAGTTTGCACTACTATTTGAAAACAATGAAAAAATAAGTATTATTTTAATACCTTGTAAATCGATCAGTAATTTGTAATACGGAAAATAACTACTACATGTATGTAGATATATTGTAGGTCGGTCTTTGTACATGAAAACTAACTACTATTTGAAAACATTGTAGATCGATTGCTGTACCTGAATTATTCAATGTTTTAGTAGATCGGCCTCTTTCTACTATTGAATACATTAAATTGTAGATCGATCGCTCAACATGAATTCATATATATATATAGCAGATCGGTCGCTTTACCAGAAAACTAACTACTATTGAATACATTAAATTGTAGATCGATCGCTCAACATGAATTCATATATATATATAGCAGATCGGTCGCTTTACCAGAAAACTAACTACTATTGAATACATTAAATTGTAGATCGATCGCTGTACATGAATTCATAGTAGATCGGTCCTGTTCATGAAAACTAACTTCTATTTATCGGTCGCTTTACTTTTAAAAATAATTATTATTTGAATACATTGTAAATCAGCCGCCGTACATGTAAAATATATGTTATTGCTCGCTGTACATTCAAAAGTTCTATTTGAGAACATATTAGATCGGACGATTAAAATCGTGAAAGGATACCGCATACTCAAACATTCAGAGAAAAACACTAGTACTACTAATATAACTGAATGTATTAAATGGACGGAAGTATACAGGGATTTCTTATATCATTTAATCATTTTGTGTATACACATTTCCAAGACTTCAAAATAAAATACAAACCATCCGGGCCGCAGAAGGAAACGCTGAACATCTTGTTACTACAAATTAAGTAGGGGTTGGGGCAAAATCTAATATTGCGTATGAATACAACACGAAACATATTACGCGGGAATTTTCCCCAGAATATCACGTGCGCATAATAAATATATAAATGAAAAGTCATTGTAAGTACAAAACTGTATCGCACTGGGAAGGACTTTAAAAATACGATTCATCACTTTCACATAAAACAAGCCAATCATTTCATTAAAGTTGTTTTGTTGTTTTGCCTTTATGCTTATTAAAATTGTAACAATGCACCAGACATAAATGACAGGTAAAGGTCCATTCTACGTCATGCCTTACATAATGTAGACAATGTTGTATCAAATAACGTAAACAACGAGAAAAGTAAAACAGCCATTAAAAGCTCCGTAAAGTCCGGTAAATTTCGCCACTCTTCGTGTCTTATCAAGATCGAATAAGCCTTCGCCAAGACCTACGAAATGTGAAATAACGTGTTTATATGAGTTAATTACACGTGGATTTCCTTAATTAAGTAAACACGATAATTATGACTTGAATATCTAATGTTATGTTTTTTTCCAGCATTGAATGAATATTACTATTTTTATACAACTGTTTTATTGAAATTGATTGATTGGAGAAAATGTTTTTCTTCCAGCCCTTTATTTCATATTGACTGCACTGTCTTTTTCTTGCTCATCTGAAATGATATATAATATATTTGTGTTCATTTTCTGGTTCAAACACCTGCATCAGTGTAAGCAAATTAAATGCTTATTATGACCCAGTATTATTTTACTTTTATATTATTCAGTTCTTAGCATTTTTGTGTGTCCAACATTTTGAGTTACTTACTGGTAATTCATGATATGTAAATACATGTACATTGAAAGGGACACCATTGAGTATGGAACGCCGTGACTGTCTTATGTAATCAATGTTTTTGTTATCTTGTGAAACGATGATATTTTTTGTCGTTTGAGCGTGTTAACATGTGCAATTTACATCATGTCTTGTCAAAGGAACATGCTGATTTGTACAAACATCATGTTAACTTGTCAAATTATTATGATGACATGTGCAGACAACATGCTAACTTGTCAAAGTATCGTGATGACTTGTGCAAACAACATGTTAACTTGTCAAAGTATAATGATGACTTGTGCAAATGACATGGTAACTTGTCAAAACGTAATGATGACTTGTGCAAACGACATGTTAACTTGTCGAATTATTGTGATGACATGTGCAAACAGCATGTTAACTTGTCAAAGTGTCATGATGACTTGTGCAAACGCCATGTTAACTTGTCGAATTATCGTGATGACATGTGCAAACAGCATGTTAACTTGTCAAAGTATCATGATGACTTGTGCAAACAGCATGTTAACATGTCAAATTACCATGATGATTTGTGAAGACAACATGTGAACTTGTCAAAGAATCGTGATGACTTGTGCAAATGACATGTTAACTTGTATCATGCTGACATGTCAAAACGTACTGTTAACTTGTCAAAGTATTATGATAACTTGTGCAAATACCATGCTAACATGTCAAAATTCCATGATGACATGTGTAAACAGCATGTTAACTTGTCGAATTATCGTTATGGCATGTGCATACAGCATGTTAACTTGTCCAAGTATAATGATGACTTGTGCAAATGCCATGCTAACTTGTCAAAATTTCATGATGACATGTGCAAACAGTATGTTAACTTGTCAAACCATCGTGATAACATGTGCAAACAACATGCTAACTTGTCCAAGTATCATGGTGACTTGTGAAAGCGACATGTTAACTTGTCAAAATTGCATGATGACAAGTGCAAACAGCATGTTAACTTGTCAAGGTATCGTGATGACTTGTGAAAATGCCATGTTAACTTGTCAAATTATCATGATGACTTGTGCAAACAACATGTTAATTTGTCAAAGAATCGTGATGACTTGTGCAAAACACATGTTAACTTGTTAAGGTATTATTAGCATGTCACCACGATAATTCGACAAGTTAACATGCTGTTTGCACATGTCATCATGAAATTTTGACAAGTTAACATGTCGTTTGCACAAGTCATCATGATATTTTGACAAGTTAACATGTTGTCTGCACATGTCATAATCATTATTTGACAAGTTAACATGCTGTTTGAACAAGTCAGCATTGTCTTTAGACAAGATATGATGTAAATTTCACATGTTTATATGCTTAAATGACAAAATAATATCATCTTTTCAGAAGATAGCAAAAATATTGATAGCATAAGACAGTCACGGCGTTACATAATTGAGCTTTTATGACATGATGGTGCTGAAATAACTTTTCGAGATAAATATTCCATTGATGTAAAACTAGGCAAATAACTTGTGTGCAAAACTTCAGATCATTCGATTCCAGAATGATTATTCTAATTGTAAAAAATTACCTAACATTGAAAAATAGAACTAAGAATAACAAAAAAAAAAACTACGATTTTAAATTATTTCTGAATATATTTCTCAATTATCTGTTACATATTTTTGTTTGTTTTTAGAGCCCAATCTGATCTATGTAAGGATTTCAAATTTTATGCTTTTAGACTTTTGGACCTCAGTGGAGTTCCTTTAAGATTAATTTTCATAGCACGAAATATCTAGTGGGGATTTTGTTAAATGTCATGGTATAAAAGTATATATTATATAATTAGGATTACAAGGTATAAAAACACCGAGATCATAGGTACAAAATACACATTATCAGGATTTCATTCCATAAAAAAATATATAAAAGATATTTAAGTTTTTTTTTCTATAAATACAGTATTTATTTTTATCGAGTGGTATGAAAATACTCGTAAATATTTCATGAGTGGCGGCAGAAATAGAAAAATAAATCTGTTGAATTCCCCTTAAAATTTGTGTAATAGCTGAATTTAGAAGAAAGTAGTCCGGCAAGAATACATGTACAGTGAAAATACGGAAAATATTTTCACTGCTGTGAGAAAAAAAATTTACAGTGAAAATACGGAAAATGAAAATAAAAACGCATTTCATTTCGTCAATATTTCTCAATATTTCATTAATAATTATATAATAACCATAATTTCATAGAATTATTGGCATATCATGTTATGAAGTATTTAATTGGGATAACATGGTATGACACATCAGATCGAGAAATCATGGTATTGATGGAAAATACATTGCACAAATACTGAACAGTGGTTATTCTAAATGAAAATATCTGATAGGGATCTAATGCTGACCGGAATTCCATGTAGGCCTGAATAAATTGGTATTTTAAACAGGTTGGTGTTATACACGCAAGTCATAGCAATTAGTACATACATACTTGTATATTTTTTTTATAAAAGGGAGAATGCTAGTATTTCTGGACGTCGTCATATGTCCCATTAATACAGTTCTTCTCGTTCATCATGTCATTGTTTATCGTGCCATCTTCACTTCCCTTCTCAACAAACTGCAAATATAGACATATAGTGAATATCACATAACAGTGTAATTCTAGTGTTATCTTAGAGTAGTTCTAGAGTGGTTGTTAGAGTGGTGCTTAGAGTAGTTGTAAGAGTGGCTTTTAGAGTGGTGCTAGGAGTAGTTGTTAGAGTGGCTCTTTGAGTGGTGCTAGGAGTAGTTGTTAGAGTGGCTCTTAGAGTGGTGCTAGGAGTAATTGTTAGAGTGGCTCTTAGAGTGGTGCTAGGAGTAGTTGTTAGAGTGGCTCTTAGAGTGGTTCTAGGAGTAGTTGTTAGAGTGGCTCTTAGAGTGGTGCTAGGAGTGGTTGTTAGAGTGGCTCTTAGAGTGGTGCTAGGAGTAATTGTTAAGAGTGGCTCTTAGAGTGGTGCTAGGAGTGGTTGTTAGAGTGGCTCTTAGAGTGGTGCTAGGAGTAGTTGTTAGAGTGGCTCTTAGAGTGGTGCTAGGAGTGGTTGTTAGAGTGGCTCTTAGAGTGGTGCTAGGAGTAATTGTTAGAGTGGCTCTTAGAGTGGTGCTAGGAGTAGTTGTTAGAGTGGCTCTTAAAGTGGTGCTAGGAGTGATTGTTAGAGCGGCTCTTAGAGTGGTGCTAGGAGTAGTTGTTAGAGTGGCTCTTAGAGTGGTGCTAGGAGTGGTTGTTAGAGTGGCTCTTAGAGTGGTGCTAGGAGTAATTGTTAGAGTGGCTCTTAGAGTGGTGCTAGGAGTAGTTGTTAGAGTGGCTCTTAAAGTGGTGCTAGGAGTGGTTGTTAGAGCGGCTCTTAGAGTGGTGCTAGGAGTAGTTGTTAGAGTGGCCCCTTAGAGTGGTGCTAGGAGTAGTTGTTAGAGTGGCTCTTAAAGTGGTGCTAGGAGTGGTTGTTAGAGCGGCTCTTAGAATGGTTCTTAGAGTGGCTTTTAGAGTGGTAATGCAATTTTCAAGTGATCAATAAGAATTATACAATGCAGGTAAATTTTCTTGTACTGCATGCATATACCTTCAATAAACGCGCAATTATAGTACAGAAAACAATATTAACCCGGGGGATGATTTTTCCCTGTAAAAGGTCTAGGCAATTGATGGTTACCCTCGTTAGTCGCTGTAAAGCTTGAACTAGCCTATATTTATCATCAAATTGTCTTCTTTAAATCTGTTTGAAGAGGAAATATTTGTTGATAATCCTTAATGATAAACGGGGATTTTTTTATAAAAAAATCTGTATGAAGAAGAAATATTTGTTATAAAATCATTATTGATATACGAGGATTTTTTATTGATAAAACAATGTATTATTCCTGAATCAATAATTATGTGTTAACAGAGAATAAAGAAATTCATATGTCAAGACAGCTTAAACAAATGTTCGTCATATTTCGTTTTTGCTGAACCTAATAAGAATTAATAGTTATATGTAAATTCCAGACAGTAACTAATTTCACACTGCCAAGTGATTTTTCATTTCTTTTAATAATATCGTTGATATATGTTATTTTTAGAGCAGGAACGATTCGGTATGAAAAAAATAAAAATGATGATGGTGGTGGTGATTGATGGTGATGATGCAATAATGATGATAATGGCGATGATGATGATGTTGTTGCTGCTGCTGATGATGATAAAAGTACTACTACTAATAATGATGATGATGATGATGTTGTTGTTGATGCTGATGATGATGATGATGATAATGATAATAATAATAATAATAATAATAATAATAATAATAACAATATTAATGATGACGACGACGATGATGTTGTTGATAATAATAATAATGATGATGATGATAATGATGACAAAAAAATAATAATAAAGCACACACAAAACCCGCGCTATGATTAACTGTAAAAAAATACCCCGATGTCAGAGAATCCGTTTTTGAGGGATTTCTCGGGCTGAAGTGCTGCGTTGATGTAATATTTCCTTGGCAGTTCACTGACAGTCCTGTCGCTCTTCGAAGAAGCTGTTTCCAAAGTCTTGTCGTTGTCGGTTGAACTTCTGTAGGTAAATGTGGTGAGGCTGCAGCGGAATAGGGAGAACACGGATTGTCGGAACCTCCTGTTAAATAAAAAAAAAGTAAAAAATTCCATCAGTTTTTTTTTTTTTTTTTTTTTTTTTTTTGTGTGTGTGTGTGTTCGGTTTTAAGTCAGACCAACATTTTAGTTATCACATGCCGAGGTTTAAGCTTCATAGGTGAAGGAAGCCACAGTACATTATTTCAGCCTCGAAATGGGCGTCTTGATAGAACCACCGACCTTCCGTCGGCTATCTGAATAGCTTCATCGCATGAACGAATCTAAAATATTTGTCGGGATTTAAACACATAATGTTGAGATACAAGTGATTCAAAGTCAGCAACCTTAACCACCCGTCCATCGGAGCCAGAAAATACAGTCCAACCGGTTTAAACAGCTCGTGTGAGCATGTAAATACTCCCTCCTGAAAAATACTTGTACGATATGCGGTAAACTTATGTATTTTCCGTTTTTTTTTTCAGAAATTATTTTCTAAGAATGCGTTGGAAATATTAGGTATATAAAGTACGTAACTTGAGGTTTATAAATTACGTAACTTGATACATTGATACTCCACGTCTACCGTCACTGTCATGCAAAATCTTTCAATGTTATAATTATAGTAATTTACTTTATATTTTTGAAGAAGCGTATATAGACTAGCCGTGCGTGACTCCCGTATGGCTAGAACTTTTGACATGCAATACTAGCCCGAACGGCTAACCACTGCCTTATATCATTCTGTGAAAAATATTCTTAAAGTATCTCTAATCTACGGTGGACAATCGTGAGTTTTTATTTCGTCCTTATTCGCGATGCACGATGGTAAAAATGCAATGGTACGATGGTGGAGACGCGATGGTACGATTGTGAAAACGCAATGTAACATCGCGTTTTCACCATCCTGACATCGCGATTATGCAACGTACCATCGTGTTAACATCATCGTGTCGTCGTTCCATCGCCTTTTCACCATCGTACCATCGTGCATCGCGGGTTAGGACGAAATAAAAAATCACGATTGTCCAAACGGAACACCGTACTATTCTTATTCTATAATTCCTACTTGTTTGTAAGCATGTAGATAGTGAAATTCAGGCTTGAATGTAGATGGGCCAGCATGGTGGCAAACAAGTGAACTTCTGTAGAGAACGTGTCATTTACATCCAGTGCCGTGAGGATAGCGTACGGTGTCCAGCAGATGACGAAGGCCGCAAAGATGATTACCAGCGTACGTGAAGATCGCAGTGCTTCTTGCCACACACGGCGCATTCTATAACACAAAGTAATTTTAAGAGTCATTTCACGATAGCTAAGATAACTAAACAATATAACAAAAAGACACATGGTTGGAGTTTACGTTTAATAATGATTAATCCATAACATTAAATACAACTTGTCCGGTAAATACCGGTAAGTAACTGGTAAATAACATGTTAATTAATCGGAAGTAAGATGAAAACAAACAGCTTACACGAAAAAAACATGCCTGCAATGAGATTTAATCTAGAGATTTCACTAAAATTAAGTTCAATCAATGTATTTCACTTTTTTCTGGTATATAAATTCGTTATTAAGATTTTTTGACAGGTTATATGGCCGTATATAAACGTAAACAACTGTTTATATACGCCATATAACCTATCAAAAATATTTATAACTAATAAAATAACTCTTCAAAAAATGTTGATAAAGATAATATAAAAAGTATATCTAGCGAAAAGCGTCTTACAAACGTGTAGTATATTATACAAAGAATGATAAAGTGATAGTTCAAAGGACTCTTTTTAATGAGATGACCTATCAATTCATCAATAATTATTATACTTTATACAATTAGCTCAACACAGATCTATTGGTTGAATGCTCTAGGAAAAGCTCTCGGATCTAATTAAAGAATATGAGCCGCGACATGACAAAACAAACAGTGCGTTTGCGACCAGCATTGCTCCAGACCAGCCTGTGCATCCGCGCAGTCTGATCAGGATCCATGCTGTTCTCTTACAAACCATATTACAAGTAGAGAAACTGATAGCGAACAGCATGGATCCTGATTAGACTGCGCGGATGCGCAGGCTGGTCTGGATCCATGCTGGTCGCAAACGCACTATGTTGGTTTTGTCATGGCGCGGCTCATCATTTTAACATGAACTTTGTATACCTGAGAGGATCTTCCTGGTCCAGTGAGAACACGTTTTTCTTTGTCAACCAAATCTTCCGGAACACTAGGATGAAGCAGAGACCCATAAGTAGCAGAGGGCCTCCGATCAACCCAGCCGAAACAAACACCGTGTACGAGAAACTTGCAGTCCTGTCCCAAATACACTGAAAATATACCACAATCCTTTAATTTGTCTTAAGATCTTTCACATGTTCTACCAACCACATCATTACAGACAATAGAAACCAAAGCCTCATTCCAGATCGAGGGCTTAGTGTAAGAGGGTTGTAACCCAAATAACATGAAGATGAAGTTACAAACCTTTCACACCAAGCAGTCTAAGTTAACAGTAAAGAAGGCAATCTGTTTGAAGGTTAAATTAAACGTTATTGTATGCTGTTTCACAAACAGAATGCAGAAAAGTTCATTCAAATCTTGGTATTTCAATATAACTGGTAATGTCCCTATAGTCTACAGTTCTCCGCTTTAAGAGTCCAAGTCTGAAAAATGAACTCGGACTAAAAATGATTAATATTCACTTTTAACGATTGCGTTACGATCTTGTGGGTAAGAAAATTTATTGAAAGTTGCATTATGTACATTGCTTCAAAGTTGCGTTAAAAATTATACATATTTACCGCTAAAAAGGACTGAGATAAAAAAATCTTTAATGTAATAATTAGCAATAGCTAGCGCTTTTTAGGACGTGGATACCTGAGGAAATAGATGTACATAAATATTGAAATAAAATCTCATGTATCTTGCATATAAAGAATAATAAAGAAATAGTTAACAAATTCCGTCTGAGTATAAAAACAATTTAGAACATATAGATAATGGTGTGGTTCAAATTAGGTCTGCTTCTGGCTTTAAACCCCTAACTGGCAAATCCATCAAAATTCTATAAAATGACATAGCTTTTACTCACGGTATTTTGTTTTATTGTGTTTTTATTATAGTTCATCCAAATAAACAAACAATAAGCAGTAATTCAGAACTCGATAAAGGTCGAAAATATTAGCCAGACGAAAATTGTTTGTGCCTACCTGCTGGTTCTTCTCGTCGAAATAATGGCCTCCCCAGCCAATAAAGTTCGGAAACTCAAATAGAAACGCCGATATCCAGCACAACATGCACAATCCGATACAAACTGGTCGTCGAAATATCTTTTGGTACCACTTGTTTTGGCAGACGAAAACGTATCGATTGACTGACATCAGAGTGAGGCTGAGGAACGCGCAGAAGCAGGCTGTAAGGCACATGCTGGCAACCAGTTCACACAAAATCCAACGGCTTTGGAACCATTTTTCACCTTTTATAACACCTTTAAGAAAACGGCAAAATAAAACAAACAGCTTTAAAATTAATGAGAGATTTCGCCGACATGGTGTTGAGTTAACTTCTCATTTTACGTAGATCAGATAAAATACACGTAAATGCCGTATTGTTGTAATTGATATAAATATGTACGAGTATTACAAACAAGATATTAAATAGAAGGTAAAATTATAATGTAACAATAATCTAAGAGAATACCGACCTAGAATGCACATCGGGTCCGCTACGGCCGCCACGCAGAGGTCAGCAAGTGCTAGGTTTATCACAAAATCCCGCCCGACTCTGTTCATTGTCCTGGTACCGGCTGTAACAATCAGAATCAGGATGTTTCCGACCGTGCCGACGGAGAGAGCAACGCCGACTAAACAGCAGTAAATCAGAGCCATTACAAAGTCAACCTCCCATAATGGTCTCACATAGGCCTCAACCTTTTCCATTGTAGTTTCATTGCAAATGGTCTGAATGGTTGAAGAAATTGTTGTATTTAAGCCAGAAAAGACAGACTGAAATTTTATAAATATAAAAAGAAAATTCGTGAGGTAATGCACACGCAAAAAAGGCAAAAAAACTATCATTCCGTGTTGTTTTTTTAGTGCGCAGATCTTTAAAAACTATGTATATGTTAGTGTTCATCCGTCAACTTCGACGGGAGCGATAGCGACAGGAGAATGTTTCTAATTTCTGTAGAACAGCTAAGGATGAACACTAACATATTTAGTGTCAAGCTTTATTTGGCCCTTGATTACGTCACTACGCGGTACTATGAAGCACTATGAAAAATAGAAGGCGACTATGAACGGATTTCAATATAGTATCGACTTTTTTTCTTCTATGAAAATTAACACACATTTTAAGAAATACAGCGTTTTCATTGGATGACAAATAAAACTGGACACTAAATATTACTAAACTACGAATACGTTTCTAATACATGTACGAACAATGACGTAATTTGTCAAATTAATCATAGTAAACATTTTGTATATGTTAGTGTTCATCCGTGCTGTTCTACAGAAATTAGAAACTTCGACGGGAGCGATAGCGACAGGAGAATGTTTCTTATTTCTGTAGAACAGCTAAGGATGAACACTAACATATTTAGTGTCAAGCTTTATTTGGCCCTTGATTACGTCATTACGCGGTACTATGAAGCACTATGAAAAATAGAAGGCGACTATGAACTGATTTTAATATTGTATCTACTTTTTTCTTCTATGAAAATTAACACACATAATTTTTAAGAAATACAGCGTTTTCATTGGATGACAAATAAAGCTGGACACTATTGATGGAAAGTGTATGTAACTCAAGCTTGCTTGCAATTGGCTATTTCATTTTATTTGTCTGATTCTCTTCAGATTCTCCGATAATTACAAAAATTGGTCATTAAACATCTCTATATAAAAGTGTACATGTACATTAAAATGTGTGTATTTAAGAAATCTCTGGCATAATTTGTGCAACAGAAAACCTGATGGCAAAACACCCGTTCTGATTTTTTTTCAAACTTAGCGATTCTTGCAAAATTTAAAATAATTTAAACTAGCTGTATTATAATTATATCACAAAGTTTGCAAAAACGCGAAACTTCCAATTATGCGTAATGATAGCAATGCCTTGACTGCGTGATTTAGAGCAATGTCTTGAAAATCTCGAACATTAGCATGTGTATTATTTGTGTAAAATATTGCTATTCAAGGAGACTGATTCACAAGTAGTCGTGACTAATTATCTTTAATACACATAGTACTAAACGACCGATAATCGTTATTCCATGGGCAACCGTTAAGATGACATATGTCAGGGACCTTTATTGACTGCCAATTATTGTTTGTTTGTTTGTTTGTTTCATTTTACGCCTTTTTCCAACAGTATTTCAGTCATATAGGCGGGTAGTTTCCTAACCATCGTTCCTGGAGAGTTACACCAGTACTAGACGCTAAACTACCAAAGCATCTACCGGGGATCGAACCCACGCCAGAGAGGTAACTGGATTAGAAGTCATCGACTCTAACCCCTCGACCACGGATTAGAAGTCATCGACTCTAACCCCTCGACCACGGAGGCGGTTAAGGTCCGTGCATATGTTTACATATAGAAAGTATCACCATCATCATCATTATGGTCACGATTTTGTTTAAACGTTATTTTCATCTTTCAGTTTTAAAGGCCCATATTTTCCCTCAGAAATGCTATCATTCTTAATTCTCAAAAACTGTTTATTTTCAGTATCTAGTAACAGTTTTCAAAATCATAATTATTTGCTATATACGTGAACTATCTTGCATCTTTTTAGTTATTTGTAATTGGTGTAAATAAAGTAAATTTATAGTATTTGTATGGAAAACAAAATACTACTTTGTTTACATTTTGCTACTTTTACGACACATAACCGCATGTTGAGCGCATATTTTTCAGTTGTAAAACATCTAGCATGCACTTAATCCATTACTTAAAAATCATTAAACACATGTTTGACATTTTTAAATAATAAAAAAGTGGATTTCTGGGGCATGTGCCTTTAGTAATATTATACAACCCAACGGATATTTAACTACAAATATGTATACTTTTATTGGAATTTCATATATACATGTCCATTATCAGGGTTGTTTTGATAGATTACGTGCATTGTGAACAACTGTCGGAAATGATCGATAATTAACTGACAATTCCAATATAATCATTGTATAATGTCGAAAATTGTTTTTCCATCAAAGAAATGATTTAGGGAACGGCCTCAGATAATATTCGTATTCTGTAATTGTGGCACAACCCTATTGTATAAGTATGTACATTATAATATTACTAAATATAAAATTATAAAATTACAATATTAGTAAACCAAGTGGTTTCCGTTGTTGTAATTGTTGCAAAATTAATGTTCCTTTGCAATTCCGGTTGTTTTTGTTTATGGCTTACATTGTTTTATTTTGTCTTCGTAAATTTTGTAATCATAAAAGTAAATTTAATTTGTTATAGATTTTTTTAATTACTTTATTTCTGTCTTTATTTCACTTTAATTTCGTAATTGTTTGAATTTGCACAAAAAATATTCATTAAAATCTACTTTTTACCACGGCTTACCTAGTCTGAATTTTGTATTCATTGTATCTCTAAAGAAAAAATAAACTACTTATTCGTGTAGAATAGCGGTCGTCAAAAAAGACATTCTAAAGAAGTTGGTGTTGGTTGGCACGTCAGACAGGGAAACGGACAAAAGCCCTCCCGTACAAAATCCCTCCCGTCCAAAAATGACAATGCGGCAAAAGCCCCAACCCCGTCAGATATTATGTCTACTGCTGATTGTGTGAACTAGATGTTTTAAACAGTATCAGATAATTTATTATTAAACGATATTGAAAGGCAACAAGGCTATGTTTGAGATGATATGATTTATCATATCAATTTAATTTTCACGAACTCGATAGATCCGTGCAAAATCGCGAAACTTCGTCATCTTTCGTCTCTAATATTCATTTAAAGATCCATGAAGCCTCAGAACTAAATATGTTTTCTTTTTATAAGGAATTAAGGAAAGAACATTTACCAATATATTATTGCTCTCGGCGTTCTTAAAATAAATGCATATTTTCAATGAAAAGCATGGAATTGTTAAGAGATTATCAAAGTATATCTACGTCGCAAAATTAATGTATTAGATAGAACGAATAATTGATTGTTTTTTATATACTGATATTGTTAAATCTTAATATAAAGGACAAACAGATGTTGTAATTATGAACATAATTGGACATTTCAGATGATTTTCGACAAAAGAGATAGCACCAAATCTAATTTTTGTATTTTCTGACCGAAGGTCAGTAAATACAAAGCTGACATTCAATCTCTGACACAGAATTTCACGACAAACCTAACAACAAGTAGTTCTCAAAACAGCTTAAAACTAGCGATTTAAAAGAAAGAAATATCTTTATTTTGTTACAAGTATCCAACAAATTACAACGCATTCAAAGTTTAAAAGTAGCATTGTCTTATAGAATTGTCAATAAATGCACAATCACAAATTACGCGGATGAATTTATTTTAATCAATGAAAATGCTATTTTTAGTGATGTCGATTACCGAATACTACACAAATAAATCTGACTGCAGAGTAGTGGAATATATAGATTCGAAATGTCGGACTGTTTTTGGCGAGAAGATTTTCGCTTAACTATTTACTTCAATTTTAAACAAAATACCTCGAAATTAGTAAGGATTACAAACCCGGAATGCAATGGAAGTTCTAAACTTAGAATAACTAGATTTTATTCAGGCATCGTCTATATAACTTCTCCGTGGTGCAGGGGTAACGCGCTCGTCTAGTGTATGATAGGTCTGGAGTTCAAATCCCAGTCGAAGCAACTTTTTTTAATTCTTTTTTAAATGTCTTTGTTAAGAAAGTAGCCATGATATGCAATGATAAAGTGTGGCTGTCATAAAAAATGAACGTAAATGATTTTTTGATGCAACTCTACAGTAGTTATGCAAAATTCCGTATGTATCAAACTCTGTTGCCTTGCAAGATGAATTATAGTACATAAAAATAAACTTATACAGGAAAATACATACATATATACAGTATGATTTTGATTGCAAAGATCAGAAAATACCACAGAGCTTGCAGCCCTTTGATTTTATAAGTAAGGTAGCATACTGTACACAAGGCGGCATTTTGATTTCCCACGAGATTTGTTATAAACATTAAGGTATTAAGGTATAATGATTATTGCGTAACGAACTTACAGTTGGCAAAAAGTTGAAAAATTCTATAAAACATATCTCTCATTCATAATTTCTGACAGAAATAGAGTGTTGAATATGTACAACTGTATTTACATGTATATACACTTGGGAATCTGTATGTTCAAGCAATGCCTTTCAAATTAAAAGACCTTACACCCAGCTTACCTGAAAATGTTTTATTGTTCATACACATGTATTGTTAAAATGAAGTCTAATGATTAACATTCAAAATATATTCGCATAACGAGAATATTATCTTTAATAAAGAGATGGAAGAAAAAGCGAATACTTTTATTGCAAAGTGGTTTTTGAGATCGTAGTAAAACAATTTATTTTTTTATGTCAAGAAAAAAAATCAGGACACACTTAGATTGTTCGTGCTTGAGGATAAAATAGACGAATGACCTCCATGAACTTTTTAACAAGGTAATTTTGCACTTTATATTTAATGGAGTTCGCTCTATCAAGCCGCAAGTGGGCTTTAAAACGATTTCTGTATTAGTTTCCTCAAAAGAGAATGTTTTAGCTGTTAGGGTAATAAAGATGTTGTAAATAAAAACCGCGATTCTATACTGTGTTATTCTGGAGAATGAATCTTTGACATCTGTAAACAGCGTATACTTTCATGATTGTCACGCGAGTTGGAATTTACTATTTTATTGACACCAATGTTAAACGCAACGTCATTTCATTGCAGATTTTTTGTAGATATAAAGTAGGAAAGCAAGTCTTTATTAAGTATTAGGAAAGACCACTCAAATTGTAACAAAGTAGTCGTTAAAGAAAGGTGGTCTTTATTTTGGAAGTAAATAGAAAACATTGATGTACAAATGTGTTTTAGCTAGAACACGTTTTTAGACCCTTTTTTTTAGAAATGTATTGATTTGATTCAAGATTGTATAATATCTATCGTTTGATTTTCTTAGAATATAGAAAAAAACTGCATTTTGAAAGTTGTATAATAATTCTCCAATATCACCAACAACAATATTGTTTTCGCGACATATGCTATTATCATTAAAATATATAAGGCCCTGTGTAAAAAATTATAAATGCCGGCAAACGGAGAATGATTGTATGTATAATAATATATTTAAAAATAAAAACAAAACAACAAAAATATCAATAAAAAAAACAACAGAAAAAATCCCAAAACCCAAAACATTCGTTTCTTTTTGTAAACATAAACGATAGAAAAGGAAAATGTAGGTAACAGAAATTTTTTTACGTTACATCGTTCAACAATTAGATTTAATTAATAATCATAAACATATTTTGTTAAGTTATGGATAATATTATTTTGTGGTAGATCGTAATTCAGCTAGATATAAAACATCGGACCATGCAAATCAAACTTGCATTTTGTAAAACTTAAGTAGCACTTATTAACCCATTTGATTAATTAAATTGAGGAAGGTTAACTTTTTAGCTGTATCTGTTTCGTTTTAAGCAAATTATTCTTTCCCAAGAATAGTTTAGCAATGTCGGTATTTACAGGTACTATAGATAATATTTATATTTCATCACAAAAATGACTAGATTTTTTAGGAAAATGACAAGTAGTGTCTTGTGATTCATTTGTCTTTTATATTTTTCATATAGAATAAATGTGCGCATGGCATTGTTGAAATATATAAGTGTACTTTACATAGATGAGATATTATATATTAATAAAATTTATGCATTTAAAAATAACAAAAAAAAAAAAAAAAAAAGCAAATAAAACATCTGAATGTTTGCAGATGCAATAGATAAAAAAAATGACACCTTTCTAAAAATTATTTTTTTATCTTTTAGGCATTTTTAGAACGAATAGTATTTTGTTATTACATAAGAATTTGCCGATGGCGGAAAAAAAAAAGTTTTTGGTGTTTTTACCTCGCTCAGGCAGCCGATTACTTCTTCAACGAACTCCAGGCTTTCGATCAAGCATAGTCATCTTGAAAATCGTGTAGTCAACAAATCCAAATACTTAAAAAATCTACAAACACGTTTTATCAAAACTAAAACAATGAATAGTTAAACCAATTTCCGTTATATTTCAAATAAATGTGTTATCGGATTGAAAAATTCAATTTGGCATGCGCGCAGTAATCTTCGTCACGCGAGTTAGTAGCCAATAGAAAAGCCGAATTTTCGAAACTCATTTTATCACATCATCGCCATTTATCGCATTATTAGAGACTTAACTTCGTCATTTCTTGATCATTATTAACTACTTAAACGTACAGTTCTGTTCTGAAAATAACATAAAGTATATGTTTGTTTGCTGAACGTACTAAAATTTGTTAAGAATGGTACTGGTTTTGTTGACAACGGTAATTTCTGTTATAAACACATTGATAAAAACCGTTGCAGAATATAAAAAAAACAAATATAACAAAAAGTAACTGTGAAGAAAATATACGATTTCAGACTAGCTTATTTTAGAATCGTTTCTGTCAAGTTTGAAATTTGCATTAAACTTTAAAAAAAATGAAGAAAAACAACTAAACTGTAATCAAGCCCAATTTACATATAAAATTTAATCTTATTACATGTACCACAATTTTATCATCTCAGTAAAATAGTCAAAATGGAATCCTCCGAAGACGGGAAAAATGCTGGCTTGTTTGAACCTGTTCATGATCAGAAAAGGTATATGTTAATACCCCACCCCAGCACCGGCTTAAGAAGAGCTCAACACTAAAACATGAAAATGTCTTTAATTACATTTAAGATTTAGAAATTAATTTATTCCAAAGGCCTTCATTTCTTGCCTTTAACCTTTTATAATCAAAATTTTATATATGTATGTAAAAAAAGACCGCTGTAAGTCACACAATTTTGTTATTTTATCAACTCCAAGTTTCTAATTAAAGGCAAAGTCCAAAATTAAAGCGCATAATTAATTAACGAGATCAAATCATTCTGGTATTTAACAACTAATCAGCAAATTAATAGCCGATCTTCGGTGCTGTATCATTAGCTATCACCGGCAGATTATGTTTTGTTTCCACGTTCTAAGCATCAAAAACGCATCAATACGTCAATTTCAGTCAGAGTTATAGGCCGGATAAATTTAATTATATTTCATTATCCATACCAATCAAATTAAATCAGAAAAAAGGATGAATTGAGCTCTCATAATGTTTTTATGAGTAAGACTTCAGAAGCGATAAAAATAATCACCTCTGATAAATTTCCCAAGAAAGAAGCAAAGCGGAGCATTAGAACATAAAACTGCATTTTCAAAAGCAGTTTGGCACACTTCCAATTATTTTCAATTTCATTATAATTTTTATTTACCAAAATACAGTATGCTTAATCTTGAATTGAGCGCATATTACGTTCTTTTTGAAAGAGATAATGCTTCTTGACGGCTTATTCTTAATAACATACACATTATCGGATTTACTTTTGTTTGATTTAAGACATTTCCTTTTGGTTTGAATTAGCAAGGATATGTTATTATAAGCTCGATTTTGCTCTAAGGGTTTACCTTTTTGTTAAAATATTTTCAAATATTACTCATATAAATCAATCGAAAAGTTCCCTTCTATCAAGAGCCATGGTTAGGCCGTATACATGTAAAACATATATTTCTTCATCTCTGTTGAATATTTAACTTAGACCATTTATTTCTGGAATGAAGGCAACTTCAAAATTACTTGACAACAACTAAGCATTGAAAATATCTCAGCTTAAAAGTCATACTTTTTTTGCCAGATCCAGCATGTGAGTGGAATAATGGAGATAAATTTCATAAAACCTCTGGTTGAATCACCAACCGTAATCATTAAATCAATAGTTGGGATTTTTTTCAAATTATCAGACATCTGGGTAAGTCATTTTGACCAAAAGTTTATAAAGATCCACGTCATGACAAAACCAAAATTGTGCGTTTGCGACAAGCATGGATCCAGACCAGCCTGCGCATCCACGCAGTCTGATCAGGATCCATGCTGCTCGCTATCAATTTCTCTACTCGTAAAAGGATTGGTAAGCGATCAGCATGGATTCTGACCAGACTTCGCGGATGTGCAGGCTGGTCTGGATCTATGCTGGTGGCAAACGCACTACGTCGGTTTTGTCGTGACGCGGCTCATATCTTTTTAAAGAAAAATCATAAAAGTGAGCCAATGCAAAGTCTCTATGCCTTCCTTTTTCTGCGAAAAAAATATTTTCAAATGAATACCAAAGTTACACATGGAGTGTAATTATGAAAAAAAACTCTATTAAATGCTCATTTCTGCCAAACTTTATTAAATGTGTGCATTAGTATCGGAAGTGATAATTAAAATGGAAATAAGAACAACTTTCGACGTAAAATACGCGGCGCACTGAGAAATCTATGCAGCTCACACTTGAACTTCATGCCAGGCGAGATAAAAAAAGTAAACGAGTGCTATCCGAAGAGTAGCGTTCTCCACGAAAGCAACGTATAGAAAGGGGGCGGGGAGTGCTTCTGAAAATCTTCCTGAATATACATGTATATGATGGTTTTGAGAAAATTACAAAAAATATAGAAAGGACATAAGTTATGTCCAACCTTTAGAAATGCATACTATTTAAAAGTGAATAGGTATTCTAAGTTTAAAGTGAAAATTGTTTTTGAGAAATTAACCTTTACAAAAAGGTCAACAAAAGTAAACAAGAACTGGTTGATGCTCCCCGAGGTTTTGGACACAGGAAAGTATAAAAAATGAACAAAGGGCAAAAAATCCAAATAAGGCAATGCATAGTAATTGTTTTTTGCACTGCACTTCAATTCAATGAGATCAATCCATCTATAAAGTTTTGTGATGATATCTCTTATAGTTTCTGAGTTCTGTCCTGGGTAAAATTCAAAGTGTAAAAATGAACAAAGGTCAATAACTCTAAAATAAGACAAGGCTGTGTTAAAGTTCTTTAGCATTGCAGTTCTAACCAAGAAAAACGGACAGACGGACAGGGATGGACTCATCAAGGTGCAACAATATATAAAAATTAAGCCTTATACCTTTGTTAGTATTGAAATTAATCGCCATAAATGGAAACTTAATCAAAATGGTTAGCAAAGGTCAAGTATTTGGTCATGACTATGCCAACACCTTTTTTCTTTGAAAAGTTGAAAAATATTCTTTTTTAAAGACAAATCTTTTGAAATGTATTTACACTGTTAATAATCACAAGATAGGACACATCACAGAGTAAATAATTCTATGATATTTTAATTAAATAAAAACAAACTAACTTAGATTATCTTTGTATATATTTATTTTTGTTATTATATTAGATAAACTACCAAGTAATGTTGCACAAAATTGATGTTCTGAAAATCACAACCTATTGTTATAATTACTACAAGTATTAATACCAACTGTACCAACTGCAACCATGCTAGTTGCTGCCAACAAAATTATGACTTTGGCAAGAGTTTCCAATGTTTGACCTTGAATTATGACCTTGGATCACAGTTTTGACCTTGACAAGAGTTCAAGTCCAAAGTGTTTGACCTAAGCCTTTAGTTATTATTACCTAGGCAAAAGTAACATGCAAAATTGGTTTTAAATTGACTTTGAGTTATGACCTTGGAAAAATATTTTACGTCCAACATATATTACCTCAACCTCAAGTTATTACCTTTGTACAAGTGTTTATCCAAACAATGTTTGACCTTGACCTAAAGTTAAAACAGGGTAAGAGATTACTCAGTGAATTTGATCTTGATCTTGGTACTTAAGTCTTGCATGTTTAATATAAACCTCCTAGATTTTGTCGAGTTACCTTACTTACCGTCAAGGTCATTTCTAGCTCAAAAATAACGATATTGAGGAGATGTGAAACATATTCATAAATGGAGTTTTTTTAATATATATATATATATCTGTCCTTCAAGTATTAAATCATTTACTTTTAGATATATTTCTAGAAATATCGTGTAACCAACGTTGGAAAATTTCAATATCTTATGACTTTAAATAATTTTACAAAAAAAAATTCTACAGTTTCAGAACTTTTTTTCATAAGATAAAAATATATATCACCTGGGCAGTGGAAATATGTGCATCTGACAAAATATAATATTGTTTGTTACATTGAAGAGTTTTGATTTCTGAAATTTCTTAAACTACAAATGGAATAGTCCAAATTCCAAACAAGGAAAGTCCATTTGACAAAATTAGTAAAAGAAGGGTTAATCTCAAAGTAATGCATCTACATAATACCATATTAGTTTAGTAAAAATTCCTTCATATTTGCAAAATAACAGCAATTAATTATTATGATTATGGGAGCAAAAATGAATTCTTGAATGAATATTTCCTAGTTATAATATAAATATGTTTAAAGAATATATATAATTCTGTGTAAAGTTTCAGAACAAAAAGTTAAATAACAGTTATTTCATCTAGGCACATTATCCTTTTGCTGTCATTTTATTCCACAAAAACTTTAAATTTTGCTATATTTTAGTTAAAAAAAAAAAAATCATTTGCCATATGCATGGACTATCTTTGTTTTTATTGTTTTGTTGGCAATTGGTATAATTATAGTGAATAAGTATTTTGTATGGAAGTCAAAATACTACTTTGTTTACATTTTGCAAACTTTACTACACATTACTGCATATTCAGTGCTACTTTCTTCAACTGTTTTACATCTCACATACTTTAAGTCCATAATTAAAACATTATTAAAATTTAAATACATGTTTGACATTTCTAAAGAATGTAATAAATTTGGATTTCTGAGGCGTAATGTGCCTTTAAAGCTGAATGCCTCCAGATGACCCAAAATAATTAAAGAAAATTAAACTTGGAAAAAACATACTAAAACTTTGAGAAAATTAACGAATTAAAGATTCAAGTGATAATTTATATCTTATGTGCAATTAATGACTGTATTTTGTAGTATTTATCACCATATTTCTACTGCGTTACTAACACAGTAGGGGCTATTTATGCATATTTTGACCTCTTTTTGGTAATTAAAGTGAATTTTAAGTGCCGATTGTAAAGTGTCAAGTACTTTCTTTGTTCATTTCACAATATTTTACCTTTAAATACATTTTCATAATTTTCATGAAAATTAGGATGAATCTGGAGGCGTGCTGCTTTAAAATGTTTAAGTCATTATTGAGAATAAAAGGCAGAGTAGGGATCAAGAATAAGATCAAATTTAATATAAATACTCTAGATAAAAATAAGGATCATATTCTAAAACTGGTAATTAGGATCAATAATTTTGATATAATAAAATCGGATAAATATTTTGGTCCAATAACTAGGCTAAAAATTTGGATCAAAATTCAGGACCAAGTATGCAGGTCAAAATTTGTTATAAATACTGTTAAAAAACAAGATTGCTATTTGGATAAAATAAAAGATATCAAAATGTTAAACCTAAATCAGCATCCTAGTTCTCAAGCTAAAAATGTCTCCATGATTTATCTATTTTCTAAAATTTTGTGTTGTTTGAATAAGTCTAAGTCATATTCTAATTCGAGTCCAAATTTCATTGGTTGACTGTTGTTAAAATTAATTTGGCAACTTTCCAAGATTACATAAAAGGAATATATTATAGCATATAAACCTATATACTTTCTGCCAAAAATACTGATTTGAATTTAGATTAAAGAATACTTCCAAAATGCTTATATGAAAGAAATATGGTTGTATATTTTCTTTGAAAGTGAGTAAATCACTCAGGAAATCTCTGCTAAGCAGTGAAAATGCAAGCATAACATTTTGTTCAAGGTCATAAGATTCTGTTATAATAGGGACATTCTATTTTAAAACTCTTTTGAGCATTATGGAAGTTGTAAAAATGTTATTGTTAATAAAGTCTATAAAAATATTTCATTTGATATAGCTTTAAAACCTTTAAATCACAAATAGGCATATATTTCTTAAATCTATTCAGGAATTATTTTAGTTTGATTGTGTAGAAAGCTATAAGCTCATAGACACACTCTCAAATCTGTTCCTGAAACCAACTAGTACTGATCAATAAATGTAAAGTTTTTTGCACAAAGAAACAATGGCTTGGTCCTTGAATTATAGGGTGCATTCAAGAAATTTTCATCAATCATCCAATTATAAGGACATGAAACAATAATAATTAACCTATTTTCTAGTGAAAATCTTTTTAAAAGAACTATTAACTTAATTTTTTAGTAAAAACTCTGTAAAGGATAAAAACAAATGTTGACAACATGAAAATGAAAAGAGCCACATAATACTGGGAAAAAAAACAGAATGCCAAGGATGTCCATAGTTTTATACAGGATTCATTATTATTAATTATGGAAAAATCAACTAACAAAAACCATATAAGTACAATAGGTTTTTTCATTTTATATAAAAACATTAAAATTTTATACTTGAAAATATGTTAACATGTGTATGCATACTGTATCATTAACAATAATGGGAGAATAAAAACCTGATTTGATACAAAAAGGTTACAAAATCACAGACAAATTTTCTGAATCACGGATTTCATAGTTAACATCTATTGATTAATTTATAAATTGTAAAAATACATTTGAAAATGTGAATGTATTTCAAAAGCATTACAACCTCCAATAAAATTTGTACAAAAATAAATCTATTAATATAATGTAAAGATTTTTTATGCATATATCAACACTGGTAGCATAGGCTTATCAGCAGAACAAGGGGTAAGGCACTTTTTGTAACATGTTAGTATTTCCTACATGAATAACAGCATTTTAAATTTCAACACAGTTATAGAAAGTGACTTAGTCATTAAAATGTCAATCTAGACAAAATAATCAATGCTTACAAAAACTAAGTCTAATAAAAGTCTAACAACAAATTTTTTCAACAGTTGTAAAAAAAATTCATTTATATAAACTATATAAACAATATAATAATAACTTTTCACAAAACCACAATTTTAGGCAGCCATATTCAATTCATCATTTTAACACTTACATTAATATCAAGCCACACAACCACAAACATCTGGTAATTATTTCTTGCAGATGTTTTGGCTTGATGTCAACATCAGTGCCAAACATAATCATTTTTACCTGTAGTGACGTCATATGGAACACGCGTTAAAGGCACGAATCACATAATGGCTTTGTTTTTTTTGTGATTTTTTTTTTTATCATTTCAAATTTTCACTTCAAAATCTTTTGCAATTATACCAAATTATGTCAAATTATGCATAATACCATTCACATAGTCTTTGTAAAAATGGAGTTATTTTATTTTCTGTGAGCAGAACTATTCTTCAATTCTGCCCCATTCTTTATTACGCAGCTCCACACGCCGTATCTTTCCACTAACAGTCTTTGGCAATGTATCCACAAACTCAATCTGTAATGCAATAATAATCTATAAAATTATGATTAACTTAAACGAGAGCTGTCGGTAGGACAGCAACGCTCGACTATTCTTAGTGCTTGACAGTAAAAAAGCCTTGATAATGTAAAAAAATTTAAGTTAACAAAAGGGCAATTTTTTTTTTTCAAACCATGTTACATTTATAGGTCTTGAAGAGAGTCCTATTATTCTCTAAAAGAGTTTAAAATTTCAACTTTTTTCAAAGCCAGGTGTCAATAGAATATAAAAATATCTGAGGTAGTATGCAAACTTAAACTTAAATTTTAAGTCAAAAAAGGGGCATAATTCTATCAAAATGTTTGAAACAGTTACTTCCTCCTGCCTACAGGTTAGGGCCATGTTAGTTAACAAGTGTGCAAAGTTTCAAAGCCATAAGTCAATGGACTTTGAAAATACTTGAGGTATTACAAAAACTTTTACGAAAATTCTAAGTCAAAAAAGGGGCATAATTCTGACAAAATGCTTGACACATTTACCTCCTCCTGTCTAAAGGTCGAGGTCATGATGGTGAACAAGTGTGCAAAATATTTGAGGTTTTACAAAAACTTTAACATAAGTGGTTACGCCGGCGCCGACACTTGGGTGACAATAGCTCTTCTTATTCTTATTGAATAGTCAAACTAAAAAATAAAACAACCCTTAACATTAAAGGGACTCAACTTGGTCCTTTTTAAATCCAGCTCGGTGATTTAGAAAGATAAGTTTTTTCTTTCCATGGCCCTGGCCACCAGAGTTATTCATGGTATTCAATTTTTTGATAAATTTTCAACGGTGACCACCCATGAAACATTCTTGTAAAGTTTGGATGAAATTGGCTAGGCAGTTTATGAGGAGATGTCTTTTGTAGTAAAAGTTTGTGATTTTTTTATTTTTACTATGTACATAATTATATATCAGCTCAAGCTCTTTGGATTTATAAAAGAAGATTTTTTCAGTTTTTTTTCTGTTGCCATGGCAACAAGAGTTCTGCATGGAATTCAGTTCTTTGAACAATTTTCAAAGGTGACCACCCAAGGGATTCCTGTAAAGTTTTGAAGCAATTTATGAGATGTTGTATAAAGTAAAAGTTTACGAACAGACACAGAACGAATTGTGATCACAAAAGCTCACCAGACAGACAATGCCCAATTTCTGTTTTATTGGCATGAAGTAAGTAACAAAATTCTATATTCCCAAATTCAAATTTCATGACACTAAAAACATCCAAAAAAAAATATATTCTCAAAATAAAATGCAATAAAAAGTCTAACTTTTCTAGGATATTTATATGGAGCAGTGACTTGTTTTGCATGTTCTTGTAACTCTTTAGCAAGCTGTTCTTTGTCGGCCATCTTGAATGGTTCAGTTAGAGTGACAAAAGCTTTAACAACCTGTAAAAGTTAGATGAAATGAATTATGATTACAGTTTTGTATTGGCGGTTTTTATCTGTTTTTCTTTTTTCTTTTTCTAACCCAATCTTAACATCTGGTTTTGATCATATCTCAGCAGTCTTATCTACCAGTACAGTTGGGAGGTGGGTCTGTCTCTTAACCAAGATATCGTAGTTCGAGTCCTCCTCTTATAGCACTAAAACTGTTTAATTCAAATAAAGAGAGTTTTTTTGCATGCAAAAAGCATACAATGACATGTATGTATATTGTCATCTTTGTGTATAGAAAATGATACACTCAGCTCTATTCTGTTTAAAGAAACTACTTTAATTTTGGGATCACTTCAGCAGCAAATCAAATGGTGGCTAAAAATGAATCCCTTTACCAAACAAAAAAAATTTTTTATTTGTTTATCAAGTGTTTACATAGATCATAAAATCTTTGTTTACCATATCTCGGGGAAAACTAACCAGTAATTACTATTTTCTTTGCTGATGTGCAAAATTAATAATTCCACATGATTTCTTAGTCAGGTGTGAGACACAAATGAGCATTATATTAGAATCAATGTCCAAATAAATTGCTGAACAGAAATTTCACCTCATCTGAGGATCAAACAAAGACCCCTAGATTTCAAATCTGGTGCACTTCTATTCAGATAGGAGAGAGGAAAAATATTTTCTATTAAAACAGAACAAACCTCTCCTCTATTATAATCAGGACTGCTGACAACTGCTGATTCCAGTACGGCTGGATGCTCTAATAATGCACTTTCTACTTCGAATGGTCCTATTCTGTACCTATGTGATGAATCAAAGAATACAGATGTATATTAAACTATAATATTTTATAATGCCATTTCTACTTTGATTAGTCCTATTCTGTACCTATGTGAAAAATCAAAGAATATGATTATGCATAATATTCCATAATGCACTTTGTATTAAAAATTTTCATTGTTGGGTTTAACGTTGCACCAGCACAGTATAGGGGATTTTCCAGCTTTCTAGTGAAGGAAGACCTACGGTGCCATTCTGTGCAGTATTTCAGGCACGTCCGAGGTTTTGTAAGGCAGCTGGAAAGTTTTCTCACATGTGAGAATCTGAAGTCGCTGTCGGAAAATTTTAACCCACAGTGGTCAAGTGCAAGTGGTTGGAAGTTAACAACCTTAACCACTACACCATGGACGCCCTTACAATTTAGTAAAACTATACCATCATTCTGTTCTCCTCAAACTCTAACCCTTTTCTGCTGGAAACTAAAGTCATTAGCCCTTGCCACCAATATGATCAAAGCAAAACTTCAAGGTCTTATGATCTTGCTCTAATCTGCTGGGAGCTCAATTTTTGTATTTTGATACTGAAACCCTTAAATTTTCTAAAGGACTGCTCCAAATCCAACAAGAGCTGTCACAGGAGACAGCCAAGCTTGACTAATAAAATACTGGACGCAGTAAGGAGGACAAAACTATGAAAGAAAAATCAATTATGTATAATTATGTATTAAGTTATAGTAAAAAAATAACATTTGTTAAAATAAATTCCAAGATAAAGGGAAATAATTCTAGAAATAGTCACGCTAGAGTTATGAACCTTGTCACACAACATGTATGTAATGATAAGAAGTATATATTTGAAGTTTGAAGTAGATACCTTAAAAAGTAACAAAGTTATAATATTTCTTAAAGAAAATCCTAAGTTCAAAGAGAAATAAATCTGTAAAAATTAATTCAAGAGTTATGAACATTGTCACATAAAATATAATTGATTATAAGGAATAAGTATTTGAAGTTTGAGGTAGATACCTTTAAAACTAAACAAGAAACATGGCAATGCCATGAAACCAGGTTTTCAATTATCACCATTGTAGATAAATATGTTGTATTTGAAATACAAATACAAGCAACAAACAATGTAACTATGTGCAATGTAAAACATGAATAATGTAGGAGGAATTGCCACTGAAGAAGTGTTCACTATAATATTATGTATAAGGAAAAAAACAAAGGGCCATAATTAGGTCAAAAACTATCCAATCACAAAACCCCGACAATATGTGCCAGGGGGCTTGATGACAAAGCTTCTGTGAAAGTTTGAACAAAATCCGTTGAGAAATGTAGGACGAGTTCAGCACAGAAGAATTTGTTCACTATAATTATATTGATAATTCTGTATAATGAAAAACAAGTTACAAAGTAGACATGAAATAATATATCATATCTTTTTTAAATTACCTCCAAAGATGATATGACCTTTGACTGCCAAATCAAGTTAAAATCATGTAAACAGGATTTTCAATGTTAATGTCACTGTGACCTTGACCTTGGAGCCAGCCATGCGGAACATGCGTTCTGCACGTCATCTTGATGTGGTAAACATTTGTCTGAAGTTTCATCAAAATTCTTCAAAGGGTTGAAGAGTTACAGAGCGGACAGGATTTTCAATGTTAATGTCACTGTGACCTTGACCTTGGAGCCAGCCATGCGGAACATGCGTTCTGCACGTCATCTTGATGTGGTAAACATTTGTCTGAAGTTTCATCAAAATTCTTCAAAGGGTTGAAGAGTTACAGAGCGGACACAATTTCGTTTGACGCCCGCCCGCCCATCCGCCCAGCCGCCCATCCGCCCATCCGCCCGCCATACCCCAATCTAATAACCAGGATTTTCAAAATTGAAAACCTGGTTAAAAAGTTATAGAAAAAATAACATTTTTCTAGTAAAAAAAATTTAAGTTGATGAAGAGATAATTCTTGCAATTATCTCGTGCTAGAGTTATGAACCTTGTCACATAAGATGTGGATGATGATAAGGTACATTTATTTGAAGTATGAAGTTGATCCCTTGAGAAATAAATAAGTTACAGTAAAAAATAATATTTTTAAAGAAAATTCTAAGTTCAAGGGGAGATGAATCTAAAAATATTGGTGCTAAAGTTATGAACCTTGTCACATAAGATGAGGATGATGATAAGGTACATATATTTGAAGTATGAGGTTGATCCCTTAAGAAATAAAGAAGTAACAGTAAAAAATAGTATTTTTTAAGGAAAATTCTAAGTTCAAGGGGAGATAAATCTGAAAATATTGGTGCTAGAGTTATGAACCTTGTCACATAAGATGGGGATGATTATAAGGTACATATATTTGAAGTATGAGGTTGATCCCTTAAGAAATAAAGAAGTTACAGTAAAAAATAGTATTTTTTAAGGAAAATTCTAAGTTCAGGGGGAGATAAATCTGAAAATATTGGAGCTAGAGTTATGAACCTTGTCACATAAGATGTGGTTGATGATAAGGAACATAAATTTGAAGTTTGAAGTTGATACCTTAAGAAATGACAAAGTTGTAGTGAAAAATATTTTACTGCACCAAAACTTTAATCTGAAATCTGGACGCGGACGCCGACGCCGGGGCGAGTAGGACAGCTCTCCATATACTTCGTATAGTCGAGCTAAAAATGGGCAAACCCATCACTTAAGCAGGTTTAAGAGTTAATATATTCTCTATAATGAACGCCCTTGCTGATTGTAGACAGGCTTTTCTCACCTTATTTAGAAAAGGCCAAAGCCTCTTGATTTTGGGAAAATTATAACTAAAACTGCTAATTTAGGAAGTAATAAATCTGTAAGTTCAAATTTTTGGGAAAACTGCATGATTTTAAAGAAAATTTCCATTAGGAAGAAGTCTTTTATAGGCCTCAGTTATATAAGATGAAAAGTCACTGTCATTAGCTGTCATTAACAAAGTTGTATTAGAAATATTCACATTGCAAATATTGATTACTGATATATGACTTACCCAGATGAGATTATGACGTCATCAGCGCGACCTACAAACCACACATAGTCGTCATCATCCATGTAGGCACGATCTCCAGTCAGGTAATAATCTCCGACAAACACACTCCGCATCCTCTCTTCATCATCCTAGTATATACAATTTATAATATATGTTTATCACAGAAAAAGAGAGTCACTCTAGAAAGGACCTTGTTTTTGTTTATAGAGATGCAAGCTCTTGACAACTATTCATTAATGTCTCTGTGAACTTAAAGGCACATTATGCTTCAGAAACAAGCACAATTTTTACATTGTATAAAAAGCAAACATTAATTTCATAATGTTAGAATAATGGTATTGGAGCAGATGCATGTAACCTGAAGAAAGTAATGCTAAATGTGAAATAGATTTGTCATAAAGGTAGCATAACGTAAACAAAGTAGTATTTTCACTTCTATACAAAATACTAAATTGCTTTAAATATACTAAAGGTCAAACAGTAACAGAAGAAAATGATGTTTCAGGTATTTGCCAATAAGTTACTGACATAAACTAATAAGCTCTGACACAAAGTGAGGATACATGCAAGCTACAGTTTTGCCTTTGGTGGCAAAATGACTTAACTTTTGTCCAGTAGATGGCAGCACAATCTGATCAATCTCAAACATGACTTAAGGATAAATTCTTGCCAAAAAATTAAAAATTTAAGTTATCATATTAAAATTCATTGCACAACAACAATGTTCAGGTCATATGGTGAGTTTCCAGCTAAACTTGTAGAGGAAGGCCTAAGGTTCCCCTGTGCATTATTTTAGGCATAAGCAGACACCAACATTATAATAAAACTTGGGACAGCTGAAGAAGTTCTATATAACATTTGACTTTAGCAATCTGTTTTGTGAGTTTAATTCATGGAACTTCGAACATTATTAGGAGGCAGGAATTAGAATTCCATCATTTTAAACATAAACAAAACAATCACAACCTATGCTTCTTCAAAAACATTTTTTTTAATATTACAGAATAAAGTTAAAAATATGCAAGACAAAATCTTGTGTTTAAAAATTTATTCAACTTTCTGTGTAAATATACAATATAAATAAATCTTATTCAGTACTTACAATATATTTTGTAAAAAGTCCACAAGGTTTTTCAGGTTTACACAAGATTCCAATGTTGCCCTCTTTCCCCCTTGGTAATACTTTACCCTCATCATTAACTATCTACAATAGACATCACATCAAACTTTCATCATTTTGATTGCACAGTCTCCCATAAATAAACTTTGCTTGCTTTTTCTATATATTTTGTAATGCACACAAGTTTGAAAAGGGATGGGGGAGCAATCATAATATTTTTCAACAAGTGCATACTTAGGATGAAATGCATTTTATATTTTCCTTTAAAGCTTATGGCATCTTACAGTGAAATCCTTAGATACAGTCCAATGCTATCAAGACAGTTTAGTATCAACAGGCCAGTATCAGCAGTTCACCTATCTTCACCTATAAATCATGACAAAGTCTCTTTATCCACAAGCACATTCTAGCAATCAATGAATAACTGTATTGCTCTTGGCTGACAATATTTAAGAAAAAAACTTAAAATTTAACATCAAAGATGCTAGTAATAGAAATGCTAAATTAAACATGACTGAACAACAGAAGGAAAGTCAAGGTGTAACAATATATACTTTAATAGGAGGAAAATAAAATAATTTTTTTAAGTTACTCATAATACAGTTTATCACACACCCATGCCGATTTTGCGACTCCGTAAATATGGTATTGCACGGCCGTGCATATATTTTGACGTGACATCATCAGCGTTATACAAACACAGTGTAAAGACACGCTAAATGTTAGCGTTATACTATAGGCACGTCAATAAAAAATGACTCTTATTTCACTTTAAATGGTCTTTATTTTGGGTATGTGATAAATAGAATATTAAATTTATGTAAGTTCATTACTGAATTTATTGCACTCGTTGAATAAAATAATATTATGCTCGCCAGAGGCTAGCATAATATAATTTTATTCAACATGTGCAATAAATTCAGTATTGAACTTACACTCATTCAATATCCTCTATATATATAATATTACCTGAAGCTCATAACCTGGTGCAGCTTTACCCATAGATCCTGGTCTCTGCTCTATACCTTTATATGTGCCACACAGAAATGTCTATATAATATATGAGATGAGAACATATATATTATTATATCATATTTGCCTTCTAAATTTTCACTACATTTACTGATTTCTATTTCAAAGAATCTCATAAGTTTCTTCTTTCAAAAAGCAGTGGTACAGTCCACAATACGATGGTTGATTTGACAGTTTGAATATTTCTGCCTTTATCTTGAAAAATAGTCATTCACCTTAGTTAAAACTTAGGGTGAGTATTTACACTTGGCTTAAGTATGAAGTATGCTGCAAACTTTTAATTTTCTACTTGATATCCCCAAAATTGATAATGGACAGTCCCAAAATGGAAACTGGGCAAGTCCATTTCAGAAATTCAGCAGGATTAGGGTTTAAACTAGAGTTATCAATCTAAATAAATATAACTTGATGCAAGATGGAAAATAAAAATTTGAAAGAAAAAAAATCTTTACTCACTGTTTCTGTTTGTCCATATCCCTCGTATAATTTTAGACCAGTTCCTTCTTCCCATTCTTCCAGTAGCTCAGGATTCTGAAATAAATCAACTGTTCTGTTATAATTACCTAAATAAGCATAATGAACTTGTCCTGCTTTGAATTTGGAACTGTCCACTGGTAAAATGAGGGTTTAGCATATGAAAATGCTTAAACTAAACCATACTCTGCTTGAACCATAAGTGATAAACCATCTGTGCACTCTAACCAGGCTGTTTATTGTCGGTAGCTCAATTATTCTATTTTGATAAGAAAAATCCCTTCAGATTTAAATTGACTGTTCCAATTTTTAAGCTGGGCAAAGCCATTACATAAATTCAGCAGGTTAAGCATTTAAGAAATGATAGAAAATGACAGGCTATCACAGAAGATTTTTGCTCTGATGAGCTTAGAATGCAAGAACAAAGATTTATTGTAATCATAATTATTCCTCAACAAATTCAATGTCTAAAATTGTAAAAAGCAATTTTAACAGGAATAAAAAAAATCAATTTTTATAGGAATTTTCTTTCTTAGTAAAATAGTAAAAAGTACCTATTAAGATTTCTTTTATTTTTGCAAAAAAATGTATGGAATTAGAGTACTAAGGTAAAAAAATAAATAAACAAGAGGGCTATGATGGCCCTGGATCGCTCCCCTGACCCATCAACCACATCAAAGCAATGTCTTAGACAAGCACCCTGGCCAAGTTTGATGACAATTAAGTCAACAATGTGACCTCTAGTGTGTTAAAAAGGTTTTCCATATTTGGGCAATGTGACTTAATTTTTGACTGGAGACGACCCATATTCAAACTTGACCTAGAAATCATCAAAACAACCTTGCTGACAAATTTGCAGGATATTTGGATCAAAACTGCAGCCACTGGAGTGTTAAATAGATTTTTCTAGTTTTAGCTTCTGTGACCTAGTTTTTGACCAGGGATGACCCATCTTCAAACTTGACCTAGAAATCATCAAAACAAACTTTCTGACAAATTTCCAGTATATTTGGATCAAAACTGCAGCCACTTGAGTGTTAACAAGCTTTTTCTATTTCTAGCTCCTGTGACCTAGTTTTTGACCGGAGATGTCTCATCTTTACACTTGACATAGAAATCATCAAAACAACCTTCCTGACAAATTTCCAGAATATTTGGATCAAAACTGCAGCCACTAGAGTGTTAACAAGCTTTTTCTATTTTTAGCTCCTGTGAACTAGTTTTTGATAGGATATAACCCATCTTTGAACTTGACCTAGAAAATCATCAAAACAACCTTGCTGACAAATTTCCAGAATATTTGGATCAAAACAGCAGCCACTTGAGTGTTAACAAGCTTTTTCTATTTTTAGTTCCTGTGACCTAGTTTTTGACCAAAGATGACCCATCATCTAACTTGGCCTAGAAATCATCAAAACAACCTTGCTGACAAATTTCCAGAATATTTGGATCAAAACTGCAGCCACTAGAGTGTTAACAAGCTTTTTCTATTTTTAGCTCCTGTGACTTAGTTTTTGACCAGAGATGACACATCTTTGAACTTGACCTAGAAATCATCAAAACAACCTTTCTGACAAATTTCAAGCATATCTGGATCAAAACTGCAGTCACTAGAGTGTTAACAAGCTTTTTCTATTTTTAGCTCCTGTGACCTAGTTTTTGACCGTAGATAACCCATCTTTGAACTTGACCTAGAAGTCATCAAAACAACCTTCCTGACAAATTTCTAGAATATTTAGATCAAAACTGCAGCCACTAATGTGTTAACAAACATTTTTGATTTTTAGCTCCTGTGACCTAGTTTTTGACCAGAGATGACCCATCTTTACACTTGACCTAGCAATCATCATAATAACCTTCCTGACAAATTTTCAGAATATTTGGATCAAAACTGCAGCCACTAGAGTGTTAACAAGCTTTTTCTATTTTTAGCTCCTGTGACGTAGTTTTAGACTGGAGATGACCCATCTTTACACTTGACCTAGAAATCATCACAATAACCTTCCTGACAAATTTCCAGAATATTTGGATCAAAACTGCAGCCACTAGAGTGTTAACAAGCTTTTTCTATTTTTAGATCCTGTGACCTAGTTTTTGACCGAAGATGACCCATCGTCGAACTTGACCTAGAATTCATCAAAACAACCTTCCTGACAAATTTCCAGAATATTTGGATCAAAGCTGCAGCCACTAGAGTGTTAACAAGCTTTTTCTATTTTTAGCTCTTGTGACCTAGTTTTTGACCGGACATGACCCTTCTTTAAACTTGACCTAGAAATCATCAAAACAACCTTCCTGACAAATTTCCATAATATTTGGATCAAAACTGCAGCCACTAGAGTGTTAACAACTCTTTTTATTTTTATTTCCTGTGACCTAGTTTTTGACTTGAGATAACCCATCTTTGAACTTGATCTGTGTTTCATTGAGACAAACATTCTGACAAAGTTTGACAATGATCCAAAAAAACTGTGACTGCTAGACTGTTAACAACCCAATTGTTGACGACGCACTATGCACGACGCCGGTCATAGCCCCATCACTATACCTCACCTTGACCTCTTCGTGGTCAGGTGAGCTTAAAATTGAATTTCCAATTAAAATGCAGATAGATTGAGAAAGCACAATGTCATGCAAACACAAACAGGTTATTAAAAATATATTTTTGATGTTCCCCATTTTTTAAATGTTCATTTTCTAATATAATTTACATGCTGTTTCCCACTTATATCAACGAATACTGTAATTAAGCTGGTTCCAATAGGACAACTATTCTGGTTTCCAAATTAGGTTATGCAGGTGCTTTCCTATAAGCCTAATACAGCTGGTTCCTTTACAGCAACTAAGCTGGTTACCCAGTAAATTTAAAATGCTGGTTCCTTTATTTCCCTTATAAATAAGCATGCTTGTTCCTTTTTACAGAAATCATGTTAGTTTCACTTCACATTTTTCATGTTAGTTTCTTTCACGGATTATTAATTTTGTAGTAAGAGCAAGAACACAATTACCCCTTTTGGCCATACATTGCTATTGCTGAAGTTGAAATGCATGCAACTAGCAGAAATTCCTATGTTTAAAGTGCACATGAGAAGATAAATAAGGCAAATAGAAACCAAAGTTACTAGTATGTAACTTGCTGGGATCAAGGTTTTTGTGTTGGAAATAAGATTGTAAGGTAAGGAGTTATTGTTACTTAAACAAATTTCACTTGTATAAAACATCTTACTTACAAAAGAAACCACACTTTATGTAGGTGGGCGACAAATTGTACATGCAAGCTGGCAATTCATTTAAAGGATAGGATAAGATAATAGAATAGGATAAGCAAGTACAGAAGAGGGTAGACTTGTTCCAAAGGGGATAGACTTAAATAGGCTAGATTAGAATAGAACAGAATAGACTATGACAGGATAGACTATTACAGAGCATGATATACTAGAAAGAATAGTCTAAATGAACCAGACAAACCAGGACATACTAGGAGAGAACAGGACAGACATAAACAGGATAGCTCAAGACATGACAGGCTAGACAATAGGGTAAAACAGGATAGACTAGTACAGGAAAGACTAGGACAGAGTAGACTAGGTAGACCAGAACAGGATAGACTAGGATAGGATAGATTAAGACAGGAAAGGAGGACAGGATAGAATAGGACAGAATAGACAAGGACAGAATAGATTAGGACTGGATAGATTAGGACAGGATATACTAGGGCAGGATAGATTAGGACAGGAAAGACTTAGACATGAGACTAGGACAGGATAGACTAGGATAGGAAAGATGGGTACATGATATACTAGGTCAGTATAGACTAGGACAGAATAGATTAGGACATGAAAGACTAGGACAAGATAGACTAGGACAGGATATATTAGGACAGGATAGATGGGTATAGGATAGACTAGGACATGATAGACAGGTACAGGATAGACTAGGACAGGATAGGTTAGGACAGGAAAGACTAGGACAGAGCATGATAGACTATAAAGGAAAGACTAATTAAAACCAGACCGACCAGGACAGACTAGGACAGGAGAGGAATGACTCAGACATGATAAATAAATATTAAATAGAATACTGTTTAGAGCGAATATTTCTACACCAATATTTTCTTACTAATCATATTTTCACGCTTCTATAGAACAATGTAATCAGTGTGTTGTATGCTTTCAATACATGCGGTTTTATCAAAATGTTCACTGAGTAATTATGTTTTTGTTTTCCATGTTATTCAACAGGTAAAATCATTTATGTTTGTGTTGTTGGTATTATTTGTATAGAAAAACAAAATATGATCTGATCAGATGTCAAGACGTTTATGACGCAGACTATGAAACAATAAGCTTGATGCAATGGTATTGTACATTCAGTGCAGTGTAAAACTTTGTTAAACTGTGAAAAATCATGCAAGTTTACAGGCAGCATTCTTTTGTTTGACATAATCTGTCCCCTCGCTAGACAATGTCTATGTTCTGTACAATAGCGTATTGTTGGACACCAGGTATTGAAAATAACTGTGAACTCCCACCAAAATAATAACTAGTACTCAATGCTAGACATTTTATTTTTGATTCGTAACATCGTCTGCATTCTTCTGTATTTTACACCTTTCCAAAATCTAAGAGTATTAATTCCCTTATTTTTTAACCTGGGCAGTCTACGCAAATTTATTATTTTCGGTAGTATCCTCCATGAATTTTAAATAGCGCAAATATTTGTAGAGACCTCCAAAATGGACCTTTCCACAAAAATTTGTTTCCCCCAATTCAAATACACACACAGTAGACTAGGATAGGATAGACTAAGCAGAACGGGATAGGATAAACAAGGTAGAACAGGATGACTAGAACAGAATAGACTAGGCAGAACAGGATAGACTAGGACAGAACAGGATAAACTAGGCAGAACAGGATAGACTAGGCAGAACAGGATAGACAAGACAGAACAGGAAAGACTAGACACTACAGGATAGACTAGGACAGGATAGACTAGGCAGAACAGGATACACTAGGACAAGATAGACTAAGCAGAACAGGATAGACTAGGACAGGATAGACTAGGCAGAACTGGATAGACTAGGACAGGATAGACTAAGCAGAACTGGATAGACTAGGACAGGAAAGACTAGGCAGAACAGGAAAGACTAAACAGAACAGGAAAGACTAGGCAGAACAGGATAGATAAGGACAGGATATACTAGGCAGAACAGAATACACTTGGACAGGATAGACTAGGCAGAACAGGATAGACTACAACAGGATAGACTAAGTATTTACAAGATAGACTATGACAGCATACACATGCAAAACAAAAAAGACCTGGAGAGGATACACTAGGACAGCACATATCATACAAGGGACAGAACATACTAGGTCAATACAGGACAGACTTGGTCAAACCAGGATAGCCAAGGATAGAACAGATTATGACAGAACAGGATAGGTACTAGTATATACTTTAGATAATGATCAAAAGATAAAATCACTTATGCCCAGGTTTTAGAACAGCACTTTTTTTTATCTAGTACAAAAAGATTCATATATAAGGGTATTAAAAAGCAAGCAAGGCTACAAAACTTTTCCTTGATCAAACATAAAGTAAAGCATCATTTTTAACGAGACAATTAAGTGATACCAATCACCAGCAGAGGCAGACAGTGTTACTACTATGCCCCCACTCCCCTTTGTTTTTATGTGAAGTAAGATCTAATGCCAGCTTAACATTTTAGGGTACAAGCAAAAGCAATATGTACATACATTTCTGGACTATTTTTTTTTTACATTCTCACCACTGGTTCTCCCCCGGATACACAGTGATTAAGACACTTTTGCTTTCTAATCTCTGAAAAATTTGGTTCTACTTGAAGGAACCTCACAGCAGTGGGTGGGGCACAGAATTTTGATATAGGTTTGGTAAGTAGAATCTGTAAATATATGAATAATCAAACACAAACATATTAGGAAACTAAATGTTAGTTAATGTTGGTGGACAGTATGTTGTGACTCAGTTTTAACAAGCATGTGCTTTTACAGAATTTTATGCCAGCTTATCAAATGATGGCTCTACATTCATTAACAACTAAATTTTGGTTTTTATTTCATACCGACACTGTACATAACTTATGGCAACTTTCATGGTGGAGACAGATCTCAGGTACCTATTTGTACATTATTCCTTGCATCAAAGGACAACCGAATGTAAGCTAGCTGGACAGCTTCCTTAAAAGAAAGAATCCAAAGTCTCTGACAGGATTCTTACCAATAAAGAATAGAGAAAAAATGGGAAGAAAAATTTTAAAGAATGTCCAGAATGGCAAGATTGAAGCAGAGTCAGGTCAGAAAATCAATGACCCCCTGGGGCAGGGCTAACTTTGATGTTTCATGCTTAATATCTAAGCTCTTGCTCTTTGTTGTTTGTTTTTTTATGAAGATTTTTTAAGTTTTTATTATAGACATTTAAGGAAAATCAGACTTCAGGGGTTGGGCCAATATAACCCTTGGGCTTTAATTTGAACAAATTTTGTTGAAACTCACTAAAACATGTTTCATGCTTAATATCGAAGCTCTAGCTCTATGGGTTATTTAAAAGCAGATTTTTTTAAGTTTTGTTATAGACATTTAAGGAAAATCAGTACCCCCGGGGCGGGCCTATTTTGATACTGGGGCTTTTATTTGTATAAACTTTGTAGAAATTCAACAGAAGATGTTTCATGCTTAATATCTAAGCTCTAGCTATTTTGACCCAGGGCTTTTTTCTAACAAACAATTGGTAGAGAAGACTCACTGGAAGATGTTTCATGCCAAATACCTAAGCTCTAGCTCTTTTAGTTTTTTTATAAGAAGATTTTTAAGTTTTTCTTTTGTTTGCTATGGCAACCAGAGTTCTGCATGGACTTAAATACTTTGAACAATTTTTAAAGATGACCACCAAAGGAACATTCCTGTGAAGTTTGGATGAAATTGGCTCAGTGGTTTATGAGGAGATGTCGTTTAAAGTAAAAGTTTACAGACACCAGAAGGAAGGAGGGCCAGACGAAAAACGATCACAAAAGCTCACCATGTCACTTTGTGACAGGTGAGCTAAAAAGCTGTCTATGACTTAGACAATATAATGAGATATAACAAAAGTCTTTATCCAAAAAAAAAAAAAAAAAAAAAAAATCTTGGAATTTTTCCATTGTGTCATCAGTGATTTAGAGCAAGAACAAAACAACACATATTCTGTGAAAGCACATGGCCTGGGTACAACAAGAGTTCTAGTTATATACAAATATATCCTACACAAAGAGTGTCATGTGTATACCACTGGTTCTCCGGCACTCAGACAGTGACGTAGAGTTGTTGAATGGAACTGGCTCATGTCAGACTTCACAAAAAATCTTACAGCTGTTGGTGGTGCACAAAAATGACTGACTGGATACCTGTTCAATGTCTTAAAACATTCGGAAAATACAATGTTACATATAAAATATTAATAATATAATGAAGAACGTTAAGTTTAAAAAAAAATATACATATAAATCATGTAATAAAATTAATGAAAAGCCTACAAAGTTACTATAATATTGGCATAAAATAACACATAATTTAAAATGAATGTTCCTGGTTTCTGATAATTTCGAAATATATTAAAGTTAGGAGAAGATATTTCTCCTCTTTTTATTCTTTTTCAAATGCAATATTTTTTTTCAAATGCAATATAAGTTTTTCTTTTGGAATTAAAGTTAAGAGTTAGTTAGAAACCAAAAACATAGCATTCTCTCTAAGGTAAAACTCATACTGTTTCCCCATGCTTAAACACATCCCTCTAATTAATCCCTCTCAACAATTTCTGTAAAGCATAATGTAATAAATTCAAAAGTTCTTTTATATAGGAATTTTAAGATGAGTAAAATAAATCCATAGAAAAGTACATAAATTTGGAAGGCAAACTTTTTGGTTGTTGATATATTGGTATATTCAGTGTTAAATCTTAGCTTGTGAAGACTTGAAGGAAATCAATTGAGGTCCAATAGCCTAAAATCTTTAGATTTGAAATTCTTTCAAAAATCAACTATGCAATGGATAATATATAAACATACCCAGTATTAAATTGATAATCAAGTTTTATGAGTTTTTCTGTACAATTTGAGATAAAACTATTCATTTTTTATGTTAATTTGCACAATAAAATTGATTACTCCTGAGAAAATGAGTGAGCGAATGATCAGAAAGTTTGTACATGAGTTATTGGTCAAAACCTACATCCATTTATACAAAAATCTTGAAAAAATATTTTCAGTCTCTTCCTGTAATTTTTTTTATTCTGGTTTGTAAACAGAATATGTTTGAATAACTCTTACTTATCTAGAAGCTGCAGCCCTTAATACCTTGTTCAAATATAAGTTATTGAATTAAACAATACAATCAAAGATTTTCATTGGGTTATATGATCTTGTTTAATGTTTGGTTGCAATGTTACATTCGCCTAGCAGTTTGGGTCATATATGCTTATAACCATTTTAACTGACCCACATAACCTGTCAAAAATCTTTGTAAATGAATTGTATAACAAAACTTTCAAGACTTTCAAGAGTGGAGAAAATTTTATTTGCATCTGTTTCATTCAACAAGTATACTTAGATAATATTTTCAGTCTCCTCAAAACAAAACCAATTTCATTTCTCTGTTGAAGGATAATACATTATTTCAGGAGGCATTTGTGGCTTCAAGGTAAAGGCAAATCAATATCAATTATCTTTAGAGGTAATATATAATTATAAAGACAGACATAAATAATTGCCAAAATCCGAGATTTTAAATAAAAGTAAAAAGATTCAAGATAAAAGGAATAATTTCCACATTATGTGCCATTTATGACCCATTCTGCAGTATTTTCATCATAATTCTGCACAAAAACAGGTAATTTTCTTGAATATAACTATTATCTATGAAAATAATATTGATTTTTGTTTTTGGAGAATACATTCAGGATCGCCTTTGTGAGAATTGAAAAGTATTTAGGTTAAGGTCAATGAAAGGTCAAGATCACATTTGAGCTAATCATGTTGGTTTTGTCATGTGCTAAATAACAAATCTATGGCCAAATGAAACAAATTCACTAATTTGACCTAATGTCCTGAAGTGTCAAGGTCAAATTAAGGTAAAGTAATTAAATCTTCTTTAATGTCTTGTCTCAAGGATTGTTGAAGTCAACACATTCATTATTATACAAAGTTATAGCCAATTATCGCAAAAAAAACTGTGAAATTACAATAACTTGACCTACAAGTTCCAGGTCATTGATGAGTGAAGGTCAGAATTAATTTGATCTACATAAAGGCCTTGTCCAAAGGATTATCATTATGAAGATAATCCATACATCGGTAAGAAAGTTATAGCCAATTATAACAAAATCGAACAAAATTCATTAAATTGACTTTCAAGGTCAAGGTCATTGAAGAATTATTGTGTTCAAGTATAAGACAATCCATTTATAAATAACAAAGTTTTAGCAAATTATAGCAAAAATCAAGAAAAATTTCAAGCACTTGACCTTGAAGGTCAAGGTCCATCTGTTAGTCAAGGTCCAGTTCATTCTGGTATACTTAAAAGTTGTGTCAATAAAGTTGTTGAGTCAAAGTATAAAGACAATTCGTTAAGAAATAAAAACATAATTGCAAATGTTAAAGTTTTTTATGGCAATAGGAAGGGACAACATGACTGTTGCAATACCTCAAATTTTTTTCGAAAAAGTCGAGCTAAAAATTACCTGAAGTGCCTGCTGGGGATCAAACTTGGGTGAGTCCTGTACAAACACGCAGGCACCAGCAATCCAGGGAGAAAACAGGCTGCTCCAGGCACATTTAGCCCAGCCTGTGTCTGACAAATTCCACAGTACATCATTTGTTGAAAGTTCAAGGAAATATCTAAAACCAGAAATAATATAAATGAAAGCATTATAATAGACGATAATGAAGCCAATGATGGGTGAAAGGACAAACCAGTCACTTTACTTTTGTCCGAAGGTTTCTTAAGACTTAGGGAACCATAAAAGAACTTTAAAATAACAGACAACAGAATAGAGCCAGGTCTAATTCTAACCTTGCTAAATACCATGTATATTAAACTGACTTGTCCATCTATCAATTCAAACAAAACCATTCATCAATTTTTGGGGAAAATATTAAAATTGATACTGATTGAATAGCGAACAATGTGGACTATGAACAGACAGCACTGAACATTAGTACTGATTGAAAAGCGAAGAGTGCAGACCATGAACAGACAGAACTGAGATGCACACAGATCTTGGTCTGAACTGGTTGCATGGGTAGAATTGTTTTCGCCTGCAGGCTCAGAGTTAAACATGTTCATTATAACTCGAGAAATTTAGATAACAACTTGAAGCATATGTGATATTTGAACCATTGTCAAGTCTGTTTCTTGGGACTATCATGACAGCACTGGTATCCTAATGCAAGATGCTTTTGATCAAATAGGACTTCATTTTCAGAAGTCAAGGGTTAAAGGCAGACACTTTCACCATCAGATCTTCTCTCTCTTAACATAGACTAATCATTAGTACTGCTACCAATTCAAAGGTAAAATGCTGTATTTTAACCTTGCAGTAATTAGATGTCCGAGACCATAGCTACTGTGTGAATGTTCCGTCATCTTCGGAGCACCGGTTGTCCCGCTCGTAAAAAATACAGTCATAGGATCATCTGATTTTGAATTTACACACTGAAATATATAAATACATGTTCTGTGAATTCAATTAATTTCATGAGCATGAATGAATTTCGAGGTTTGTCGACACAAAGGACACTGTCCAGGATTCTAAAAATTGGCAGATTGTGTGTTCTTGCAAAAATCAAAATGCAAGTAATGTAAATGCAAAATAATTTTACAGCAGACAGGATGAAACTCTGTTGGATCTTAAATTATCGAAAAACAAACAAAAAAACTTCAGAAATTAGGGTTCAAAGAATTATAATGACTTTGTAGTATTCTAGATTCTAGCTTAACAGAGTTATATTATTAAAGCCTCTACACACATTTATGCTAGGTGAATTACATAAAATACAACAAGAGCTGTCACAGGAGACAGCGAAGCTCGACTAATAAAATACTGGACGCAGTATGGAGGACAAAACTATGACAGAAAAATCAATTATGTATAATTATGTATTAAGTTATAGTAAAAAAATAACATTTGTTTACATGAATTCTAAGATCAAGGAGAATAATTATAGAAATAGTCACGCTAGAGTTATGAACCTTGTCACACAACATGTGTGTAATGATAAGAAATATATATTTGAAGTTTAAAGTAGATACCTTAAAAAGTAAAGAAGTTATAATATTTCTTAAAGAAAATCCTAAGTTCAAAGAGAGATAAATCTGTAAATATTGCTTCAAGAGTTATGAACATTGTCACATAAAATGTAATTGATTATAAGGAATAAGTATTTGAAATTTGAGGTAGATACCTTTAAAACTAAAAAAAGTTATTGTAAAAAATAACATTTTTCTAGTAAAAAAAATCTAAGTTTATGGACAGATAATTCTTGCAATATTGGTGCTAGAGTTATGAACCTTGTCACATAAGATGTAGATGATGATAAGGTACATATATTTGAAGTATGAGGTTCATCCCTTAAGAAATAAAGAAGTAACAGTAAAAAATAGTATTTTTTTAGGAAAATTCTAAGTTCAAGGGGAGATAAATCTGAAAATATTGGTGCTAGAGTTATGAACCTTGTCTCATAAGATGGGGATGATGATAAGGTACATATATTTGAAGTATGAAGTTGATCCCCTAAAAAATAAAGAAGTTACAGTAAAAAATAGTATTTTTTGAGAAAAATTCTAAGTTCAAGGGGAGATAAATATAAAAAATATTGGTGCTAGAGTTATGAACCTTGTCACATAAGATGGGGATGATGATAAGGAACATATGTTTGAAGTTTGAAGTTGATACCTTAAGAAATGACAAAGTTATAGTGAAAATATTTTACTGCACCAAAACTTTAATCTGAAATCTGGACGCGGACACCGACGCCGGGGCGAGTAGGACAGCTCTCCATATACTTCGTATAGTCGAGCTAAAAATGTCAGCCAAAGATTTTGTGACAAACGAAAAACATAAAAAAAAACCCATTGTATATCACTTATAAGTTTACAAAACCATCTGAAAATGACTTGGCATTTACATAATGTCTATTAAACAACTATATGCTAATTAGTGGGCAGCATAATTTGACATCCTGCATGCTCTTAGCCTGAACAATCAATCAATCATACCTGTGACCCTTATAACTTATTGGAAAACAATATGCTTTTATCTTTTTTTGGTATAGCGTGTCGCGCATTACATAATAATCATTTTTGGTACTGGCCAAATTTCCATATCAAAGTACATGGAGCAAGACCTATGAAATAACTCAAGTTCAGCCAGATTTTTAAAGAATAAAATATTTCTTAAAATCCATTATCGTCTTAACATGCTTAAAATTTGTGCCAAATTCTTGGGTGAGTTACAACAGCTCTCCTCATCTCCCAAGCTATAAACCTATCATCAAAGACCAGCATTTCAGTTTTCTTCGTATGAAAACTACTCTTTTTGTGAGACCACTTCTCAATAGAGACTTCCATTCACATTTTTCATGAATGGTCACTGTACACAGGTTATTGCAATTCGAGATTGTAATAATGACACAATATGTTACCAATAAAAAGAAACTGTGAAGAAACATTTATGAGGCTTGAATATATTTCTGCATTATTACACCTTTGTAAGAACTTACCTGAAAGTTGTCTGTGCTTTTTCTGACCAGTTCTTCATAATTCTGCCATCCAGATCTGAAAATAAAAATACATATCATGAAATATACTGCATGTATATAGTAGTTCTTAAGCATCCTATATGAAAATCATTTCAATAAAAAGAATATATGAGCCGCGACACGTCAAAACCAACATAATGTGTTTGCGACCAGCATGGATCCAGACCAGCCTGCGCATTTGTACAGTCTGATCAGGATCCATGCTGTTCGCTATCAGTTTCTCTATTTGTAATAGGGTTGGTAAGCAAAGAGCATGGATCCTGATCAGACTGCGCAGATGCGCAGGCTGGTCTGGATCCATGCTGGTCGAAAACCCATTATGTTGGTTTTGTCGTGACACGGCTCATTTAGAAAACTTCTCCCTTCAGCAACATAGTATATACATGTATGTATTTATCTATTTATCAGGTAATTATGAAAAATACACAACACAAAATGATAGAGGAGATAATACTTGGGGAAATATTCCTCAAATAATTGAGCAACATTGCGTTTTAAGGTGCAATTATCTTTCAATTATTTTGCAAATGATAACACGTAAGTACTTTTTCCAAATAGTTAATTGTAACTTAAGTATAGTAATTACATCAAAATTTAAGGTAAGTATGACTGAAACATTACCACTTATCTGCAAATTGAGACAAAAAAATGAATAATTATGTAAACATGTTACATACATGGTTGTGACTTGTGCGTGTGTATGATGAATAACAACATCTCCCTAGACAGTTCCTAAGTTACATAAGCAAAAAAAACAACCACCACAAAAAACAAACAAGACCTATCTGCGAATAGACTTATCTGTACTGGATATTTAAAAATAAGATGGTCATGATGGCCCTGAAATTACTCACCTGTAAATAGGCCCCCCTGGGCCAAGGCCAATTTTAAACCAGGGGCATTTGTTTGAAAACAAACTTGGTAGAACACCCATTAGGAAATGTTTCATGATCAATATCTCGCTCTAGCTCTTTGGGATTTTTTATTAAGAAGATTTTTAAGTTTTTACTATATACATATATAATGACCCCCTCCCCCTTCCCAATGGGAGAGGCCAATTTTGAGCCAAGGGCTTTTTTTTTAACAAACTTGGTAGACACTCACTAAAAGATATTTCATGCTTAGTATCTACACTCTAGCTCTTTGAGTTTTTTATAAGAAGATTTTTAAATCTAGCTCTTTGGGGTTTTTAAAGAACAAGTTTTTACTATATACATAAAGGGAAAAACAATGACCCCCTGGAGCAGGGCCAATTTTGACCCCAGGGCATTAATTTGAACAAACTTGGTCTTTAAGTGATTTACTTTGACATTTTTTGATGAATTGACCCTAGAAACAAACAAAAAAAAAGAAAAGGATATACCATTGCAAAAATGAATTTTATCTGCCCTTCTGAAATGAAGCTATGTTTGATGTGAATAGTTTTCATAGTTTCTGAGAAAATGGATCTTAACAAAAAGTTGAACCAGGGCTAAAACTCTAAGATGATCAAAGGGCATTACTTTGCCAAGACTAATATTAGGATCATCTGCCCTTTTGAAATACTGTATGTGTAGAAATATTCGCGGGCTTCAATTTTTTGCGATCTCCACGGTGACATTCGATCCACGAATTCATGTTTAGAGCGAATATTTCTACACCAATAATTTCTTAATAGTCATATTTTCGCGCTTCTATAGAACAATGTATATCAATGTGTGATATGCTTTCACACTTTTATCTAAATGTTTACTGAGTAATTGTGTTTGTTTTTTAAGTTATTTATCATTTAAAATCGTGTATGTTTGTGTTTTTTGTATCGTTTGTTCAGAAAAAAACAAAACATGATCTGATCAGTTGTCAAGACGTGTATGACGCAAACTGTGAAAAAATTATGCAAGTAAACTGGCATTCTTTTGTTTTGTTATAATCTGTCCGCTAGACAATGTCTTTTTTTTGTACAATAGCGTATTGTTGTGACACCTGGTATTGAAAATAACTGTCAACTCCCGTGATGATCACAGTAACTTTCCTTATTTTTTAACCTGAGTGGTCAACGCAAATTTATGATTTTCGGCAGTCACCTCCCTGAATTCAAAATAGCGCAAATATTTGTATAGACCCCCAAAGTGGATCTTTCTGCGAAAATTTGCTTCCGCGAATTTAAATACACATACAGTAGTTTCCTTTTATGACAAGAACCATGTATGCCGTGGAATAGCTTTTATACTTTCTGAGAAAATGGATCTTACAGAGAAGGTAAACCAATGCCAATGCCAACGAAACGATCACTGTAATACCTCCAATTTTTCCCCCTTCAAAATGTGGAGTTAAAAAAGGACTTAAATACACCATATAACACTATAGGTATACTGAAATGAAACCAAGCTAACCTTCATTTTCCTAGCAGTCAAATGACCTGTCAGTAAGAAATCATTGCTTACCTGACTTGTCCTTCCCCAACTATAATCTTTGACTGCAGTGATGGGCAATACTCTGCTACCTGAAACAAACAAAGAACTTTATGTAACCAAGAGAGCCATAATGGCCACGGATTGCTCACTTGATGTTTATTGTTATAGGAAACTGGATTGTCCAAGGTCACAGTTCAATACTGCATGCAAATCTATATAGAGAAACTTAATTTAAGAGCAAAAGCCAAAAATTTCAAAAGTAGGTTAACATGGGATTAAGTTCAAGGTCACATAAAATTCCAAGTATCATTCCACAAATAAAACTCTATTTGTGTTAAATTCGAAGGCTAAAGTCTGAAAGATGCATAAGTAGGTCAAAAGGTCAAGGCTATATTTAATCAAGGCTAATGTATATTCACATGCAAATGTACCTAATGTCAAAATATTAAGTATAGCTTTAGTTTACCCAGCAGTTCTTGACGAAGATTTTGGAGCTTTAGATAGGTCTTATTTTGACCAAAGTGTGAAAAATATGTACATGCAAAAACTGTATAGAGGACCACTATCTTTATGCTACATGTTAAATATAAAGCTTCTTGTCTTTATGGATAATGACTAAAAAATTTTTTTAAAAATTTCACTATATAAATTAAAATAAATTTGGTGATCCCGTGACCATGTATTAAATATTTAAAGTGGATTGGTCTACAATGGGCACATTTCCGAAAGTATTTCAAATATTGATAAAAACAATTGAAATGTATCATGCTGATATTAATATTAACAACTGTTTGAAAAAAAAAAACTTTTAATAAAGTTGAAGAGATTTAGAATGAACATTTATATGATGAATAATACTATTTTGGTCCTGAATAATTTTCTATCTGGTATATAGATATACTCAGCTCGTGCAACACCTTCTTGAACAAGAGCGATCAATAATCACATGTGTCGCCTCATGATGGCCAATTTCATGTTGGGACAAAGTTTGTGACAGACGGACATATAGACGGACAGTGCACAACTGGACCTGGTACTGATCATTCCTGTAAAGTTTGGATAAAATTGCACCAGTGTTTAATGAGGAGTAGTCCGGACAAGCTTTTGCGTATCTGGCAACACACAGAAAAAAACACCTTTTTATCACAGGGCCATAACTCGGCCAAAAATCATTCAACCGGAAAACCCTTGCAATATGCGCAAGGACTTGAGCTACAGATCAATCCTGTAAAGTTTCATTGAAATTGCATTAGTGGTATAAGAGAAGTGGTCAGGACAAACTTTAAAAATAAAAATTATTAAAGGGCCATAACTCTGACAAAAATCATTGAACCGGAAAATGCTGATAATATGCACAACTAGACTTGGTACTGATCATTCCTGTAAAGTTTGGATGAAATTGCACCAGTAGTTTATGAGGAGTAGTCCGGACAAGTTTTGTGACGGACAGACAGACAGACGGACAGACAGACGACGGAGAAGTGATCCCTATATGTCGCCACTACTCCGTAGAGGCGACACAAAAATGGGAGGTACACTTGGCGTCATGACAGAGTTCTGGCATCAATAGCAGAGCCATTGGAACATGCAAGAGGTTTTAAGAAAAATAAGGAAAAAGGTGTTCTATTCATTCCTTTTGTGACAGAAGGTCAATGTGGACGAGCAGGAAATCCTAGAAAGGGGATTCAAAGTACTGCTAAGGACTGGCAGATGGAGGTTGACCTGAAGAAGAAACTGAAATTCCCGGAAGAGATAACTGTGACCAAACCAAGACCAGATATTGTTTTATGGTCTTCAGCGAGCAAACAAGTAGGGGCTTACCAGTGGGATCACTATGGCGAGTATTTGGTTGCATTGGTAAGACAGGACAAGTGCGCAACAAAGCCATATCTAACATAGCACATGAAGTAGAGTAAGCCTCATTGTGGATCTGGCGCAAGAAAGAAGAGCCATGGATGGAGGGTCGAAAAACCAATAGTTAGGCAGTACTCCCTTCAAGACAGATGAAGCACGGAAAGCTGAAGCCTACCATCTCCTGGCTAGAGCTTGATATCACTCTAGTCTGCGCACCAAAGGAGGGCATAGTGGGAAGCGCCGAAACGTCCAATGAATATGGCACCCACCTGAGGAAGGAGATGGTAGCAGTCAATGCTGTATCTTACAACATATATGTATTTCAAACTTGTAAACAACATCCATATGTTATTAATTTGTGGTTTGTTATGTCTGATACAAAATACTATCAACATAATTATTTATTGAACAACAAAGTTTGGACAAACCTTATATTTTAGACCAATCCACTTTTAAACAAATTTGGTTGAAAAAAACATTAAATGGGGCTTTATGCCAAACGTCAAAACTATAGGCCGAAGACGACTTTTAAATATTTCACATTTATAATCATTATGGCATTTATTTCGGCTATTTTACAGCATGATGAAAATTAGACCTTTAAAGTCAGAATCCATGACTAACTTGTGACAAAAGTTCTGTGCAAGTTTAGTTCAAATGAAACCGAGGGAATATATGCTCAAAACCCTCTAAAGCTTCTTTTAATTAGAAAGTGAGATATACTGGTGTGAAAACCTTCTTCAGATCAAATAAAAGAAGAAACTGCTTTCATGTATCAAAAAAAAAGTTTAAGCATGTTTTTTGTTTTCAAACTATCTGTTTGTTTAGTTTCACGGTGCACCAACACAGTGTAAGTCATATGTCGCTGAAACAGGAAAGATTATTTTGGCAAGACCTTGTGCCTTACAAACTTGAAAGCAACACCAGCGGGTCAAAACCACCTCACCTGCTTGAGCTAATGGATACATAGACTCCAGAAATTCCAACCTTTTAAGTTTGCTCTTAAGATCATGCACTGTTAAACGGTTGCAATTCTTATACCTCAACCATTAACGGCAACACCTTAGTAACAACAGGCTTTTTTTTCTAACTCTAAGGGTCCATGAATCTATTATATATGATGGTTTCAGGCTGTTTTCAAAAAGACGTTAGATCTAATATTGAAATGAATCATGTACATGTATGAATAAAATGAAACAAGCAATTATCATAGTATTGCAAGCAATCCATAAGTCCCCTACCGGTTAGAACCCCATCAACATTCTGAAGGGCCATTCACTAATGTTTCAATTTTTCTCTATTTTAAGTAAATTTGTTGGAAAAGTTCTTTAAAAGTGATCACAGGAAACAGCTTTTATGAACAGACAGACAGACAGACGGACTGAAGGACACTCTAAAGTTAATATTTGAAACATCCCTGTTACCAAAATATAACATTTTAAAAGCAAAATTCTTAAACAGGAGATAACTCTTGAATTAAAGATGCAATTTCATAAAAATTTTCAGCTCTTTTTGACTAATCACAAATATTGTTATATTTGCCATGTTTTAAGCCTATTTGTTCCCAAGGCAACTGATATTTTTTCAAAATAGGAAGAACAGATAAGACATGCATAACCTCAAGACTGCCATCTACCCATATGTCAAGTTTCATAAAAATATTTCCAGTACTTTTTGAGTTATCACTGGATTCAGTTTATGTGTAAAATTTGCCATATTTTCAGTCTATGTGTTGCCATAGCAACCAGAATTTTCAACATAGGAAGAAAAGAAAAAGACGTGCATAATCTCAAGACTGCCATCTACCCATATGTCAAGTTTCATAAAAATATTTCCAGTACTTTTTGCTTTATCACTGGATCCAGTTTATGTGTAAAATTTGCCATATTTTCAGCCTATTTGTTGCCATAGCAACCAGAATTTTCAACATAGGAAGAAAAGAAAAAGACGTGCATAATCTCAAGACTGCCATCTACCCATATGTCAAGTTTCATAAAAATATTTCCAGTACTTTTTGAGTTATCACTGGATTCAGTTTATGTGTAAAATTTGCCATATTTTCAGTCTATGTGTTGCCATAGCAACCAGAATTTTCAACATAGGAAGAAAAGAAAAAGACGTGCATAATCTCAAGACTGCCATCTACCCATATGTCAAGTTTCATAAAAATATTTCCAGTACTTTTTGCTTTATCACTGGATCCAGTTTATGTGTAAAATTTGCCATATTTTCAGCCTATTTGTTGCCATAGCAACCAGAATTTTCAACATAGGAAGAAAAGAAAAAGACGTGCATAATCTCAAGACTGCCATCTACCCATATGTCAAGTTTCATAAAAATATTTCCAGTACTTTTTGCTTTATCACTGGATCCAGTTTATGTGTAAAATTTGCCATATTTTCAGCCTATTTGTTGCCATAGCAACCAGAATTTTCAACATAGGAAGAAAAGAAAAAGACGTGCATAATCTCCATACTGCCATCTATCCATATACCAAGTTTCATAAAAATATTTTCAGTACTTTTGAAGTTATCGCAGGATCCAGTTTTGTGGACGGACGGACTGACGGACTGACAGACGGACAGACGGACGGACAGACGGACGGAGGGTAAACCTAAAGTCCCCTCCGGTAAACCGGTAGGGGACTAATAAAAGATAAAGGTGCTATTATACCAACAAACAAATTGAAGACAACAGACAATGGCCATCTATTCTAAAAGGTTTCAAGAGCAGTTATGAGCTCAGTTGAGCTAAAAAAAAAGCTAAACATGTGACTTAAATTTTGGCAAGTATTAACTAAGAGTTTGTTAATTGTACTTTTACTATACACACTTTGTATATACAAACTGGTATGTTAGCAAATTTTTCTTAAATTGCTTTTTATTATAATAGTGCTTGTCACCATAGCAAATTTTACCTCAAAATAAAGAATTTACATAAAGATGCCTGAAATAATTGCTGAAATTAGCATAATAATTATAACTAACTACAGACAAACAGGGGAGAATTGCTGGTAACTATTCTTACTGTGCTGACATCAATAGCAATTTAGCAAATAATTATATTCATTATCAAATTGATATCCAATCTAAACACACAGAAAAAATAGCCATGATAAAAGATTAGACATGTGTTCATATGCCACTAATGGCCAAGCAAATCATGGATGCTAAATCGATAAAAAAATCAAGTGGGAGTAGGAGGAGCTTAAAATTGGCCTCAATTGCTCACCTAAGCAAAAGGAATAAAAAGCGTCCAAGAGACATGTTTGAAGTAATTTTTGCAGATAGTGGCTACGCCTAGATTAAATCACTTAGATTTTTCACCTGATATCATTTTTACTCCTAAGAACAATTTCAAAGTTTTCATAAACATAAACACAAATCAAGAGGCATGTTGCTTTAAACTTTAGCCTACTCACGGCAACTGATTATATGCAACCAATGCAAAATGACGTACAAATGTAGCCTATTTGTGCCGTCTGCTCATGGTCTGCACTGTTTGCTATTCAGTTAGCATATACAGTAAACTCTGCCTGCAATATTCAGAGGACTGCTGAATTTATATTGTTAAATCTGGATCCAAGAGGTAACCAATTTGAAAACATGAGTCGGGTGCTATAGCATTGTTATAAGTGGTAAAATGTCATAAGCAATATCGTAAGTGGAGTTCACTGGGTTTTTTTAATATTCTCTGACAATGGTAAATGGTTTTGTTCAGACTGTTTGTTTCATTTTACGCCTTTTTCCAAACAGTATTTCAGTCATAAAGGTGGGTAGTTTCCTAACCATCATTCCTGGAGAGTTACACCAGTACTAGCTAACCTTCCTCCACGCTAAACCACCAAAGCATCTCCCAGGGATCGAACCCACGCCAGAGAGGTAACTGGATTAGAAGTCATCGACTCTAACCCCTGGACCACAGAGGCGGTTTCGTCCAGACTGAAGGATGGATCTGTCCATTTAAGTTATTTAGGGTAGTAAGGGTTAAATACCATGTAATAAAACAAGATACAGATATTTTACTCACCTCATCAACATGTCCTGCACATTCAGCATTTGTGATGACACATTTAGCATTAGAGGCATTTATTCTGTACTTTATGTCACTAGATCTCAGTAGAGTTGTTCCTGGACTTAGAATTATACCTGAAATAGTATATACATGTTAAAACATTATAACATATAATTCTACATGTATGTGTCGCAATTGTACTTTTATCTTGCACAGATTCACAAGTCCTTTTAATTTCTACTTTTTCTGCTGATTTATATATATTATAATATATATAGGAGTGGATGGGTTTGTCAATGGAGGGATTTATTTATAACGAGCAAAAGTAAACAAAATACTACAAAAGATTTGCATATGCATTGGAATTACTCACTTTCTGCTCAAAATAGGAACAATATCAATTTTTCTACATGCTCAGAAAATTTCTACTTCTAAGATGATTTTTTAACCATTCTATTTATAGTGCCTAATCATTTTGTCACAAAATACCGTTTCAAATGCCACCTAACCACTGATAAATAGTAACATAACTATTATAACTAATTATCATTATAGTCATAAACTATTTACAACAACTACTCATTTCAAACACTCACAGGTAAGTCTTTAAAAGATTGCAATAGCAAAGTAATAAGATTATGCAGTTGACAGCATCGACACAGAACCTGACCAGTCCACAGATGCCTGATGTCTAATATACCCTTCTTACCTTCTTATATCTATAATAAACAGTGTTTATTTTACATATAGAGGTACGCTGGGGGGTGTTATACATCAAGCACTTGTGGACAAGACAACATGGATGTGCAGGCTGGCCTTGCTCTATAACTACGATCAGCATGTAAGTGCCAAGTAAACTCTTACCAGCTCGAATAGCTCCTACATTTATGGCCCACCACTGTGGTATTCTGGGTAATATCACTATGACAACATCATTGGTTTCCAGCTTACATGCTTCCTTTAATACATTGGCAACACTGAAACAAAAAACATGTTCTAATATTAAGTACAGTCACTTAAATGACAGTGAACCTTTCTTTACTTAATGCCAAAAAGTTTTCAGACTAACATTGTCATTCCTAAAAAGATGAAAAATATTATTTTCTTTCAAATTTGCTTTGATTTTCTACATGCATTTGAAAAAGTCACAGTTTACAATAAAAGGAAAATGACAACAGTGTGCTATTTTGATAGACTGCATCTTTCTTGTTGATTGCATAAAGCTGTATTCATGCTCAACTGCATATTTTTTTCACAGAATTCAATCAACTTTATTCAGAAAACCAATCACTTATGTAATAGTCCCATTTTCCATAACAATCACACAATTTTGACACCTTTTACACATAGGATAGAGAAGGGCACATGATGATTTGTTTTTAATATTATCGTAATTAAAAACATTTATCCAAAGCAAATTGATTTCTGGCAACACAGCATCAAGGGATGCTCCCCAAATTTGTCTTTCATAAAAATTAAAACATACTGGCATGCGAGCAGTACAAAAATCATAGTTTCTTAAAAATTATTTCTTATGACGCTCACACACCAAAAAATTAATTGTTACACATCAATATTCGGCTCGTCACACAAATTATGGAAATTCCATTATGTTCTAAACATAGTATAACCCCTGGTTATGAGGCCTCAAAAGGGGTACCGGAATTATCCATTATTGTGTACGGAAAGAAGTAGTTCTGTATATAAAATATAACCCATTATAATTATACAATGTCGTTATATCAGACCTGTTTTTTCTTCTTTAATTAATGGACCGACCATTTTCTCAGAGATAAAAAAATTGAAGATATCTATACAGGGTAGACTAAACGCCGGTATCTATTACCAGGTACTGTTACACCAACGCATTCGCATCTGAATGGCGTGCTTGTATGCATGATAGTTTACCCATTAAAGCCATATTATTATTTAATTATTAATATATGTCAAAATTCTGATAATTAAACATGTTTTCATCGCATTGCCCACTCATCTGTACACAGGTGGTATTAGTGGAAAACCCTTTAATTGACCTCATACATAAATATTTTGGCGCATGCACGGCAGGACGGAATCCCCCAACGTTTACAAGGTCACGTTTTGACAACGCACAGGTGAAAGTGATTTTAAATAAAAACTTTTTGTACGTATTGCCAAACTGTCACTTAGATTTTGTCTCGTTCATACATCTGCTTGATTTGATATCAATTTTTAAAGAATGCAAGTAAAAATCAAGTGTTAAAATGAAAAATACGGGTACTGCTTCTGTATGGGAACAGCTCGCATGCCAGTAGCCTTACTATTTTGAAAAGAAGGAATATTTATTTTTAGCCACAGTGACCTTGACCCAAGTGACATGAAACCCAAACCAAGGATGAAAGAACTATGGAAAGTACCAATACATTTCTATACTTAATATCTACAATAATATCAAAGTCAATAAAAAAAGGTGCTTTAAGAAATGGTAAACAAGTGTTTGGGAGTAAGGAAAGGAAAGGAAAGAGGTACAGACTGGGACAAAAATATTTTTGCACTTGTATTAATTTTTAATTATATCATATTTTGTATTATGTAACTTACAGTTTAGACTGGTAGGAAACATCTCTGTATGACCATTTGAGCTCATTTCCTGAATCATCTACCCACCAGAATGCTGGATTATTTCCCCTTTCTCCAGTCTGAAATAGTAATAATTTATTTGATTATGTTCATGTCTTTACGTCAAGTTTAACACATGCTTTTGGTCATACGTATCTCAGGAGATGATTAATGATCACCTAATTGGCTTTCTCTGATTTAACCAAGAATTACCAATTTCTATACAAATGACCCACTATTATTCCCAAAGATTTCTGAATCAGTGGTGAGAGTCATTAGACTCAATGTCTAAGATCAGTCTTCTAAGGTGAAATTAAACTGCATTGTTACATAATAAATCATGTTATTATGATTCAAGCATTCTCTTTTTAACAAACGTAATTAAACTATAAATTTAAATTCAACATGAGGTCAAAATTTCAATTCTTGTCAAAATAACAATGTAAAAAGTTTAAAGTTACATTTAATAAAATTCATAAAAACAGAAATAGCGAGATTTCGTTAATAAATTGGGTTTCATATCAACTCCAGATCTTATTTTTGTGTCCAGACAACCAAAATGAGTTTTATAAGCATAAAAAATGGACAACCTCATTGTGGCGAATTCGGAAGTACAATATCTGTTTGCATGAGAAACTCCGCCTTCAGATCATCCGCACATCAATTTTAAATCAACAAACATGACTTTAAGTAGCAGTTCTAATTTAACGGTTTATTTCCGCATTGTAACGGATGTTTTCATACAAATTCAATCTGTTTTTATGAGATGATTACATTTTACTGAACCTCAGGCCTAATGCACCGTGAAGTTAAACGGTTAAAATGTGTTTGCACAAGAAAATCTCATATTTTGAGCAGCTATAACACTGTGACGTAGCGCATGCACAAGCTGATTATAATCTTCATTTGCATGTTAAAATTCGTATACCATGGGATTTTCCGTTTAAAATCCTTATTTATGAACAATATTTGATGATATTTACAATAATACTGTTAAACAGGTTAATGGTGCTGTAAAATGTTTGATTTTTAGGTCGACGACAAAATATTTTTACATATTTATTTAATGTAGCTTTAAGACCACATCCCTACCAGCTGAAAAATTTAATATTATCAAAATACCCACAAAGTTTGAATACATCAATAACCAAGTTGCATTAGTTCACAAAATCCTGATTTCAGCTTGATTTTTGTTCAAAATAACACAAATCCAGAAAATTAAATTTAACATTTATCCAAACAATTACCATAAAATAAAGAGCTTAAATTGGACATGTCTAAAACTTTTCTAGGGATGAAGTGATAATTTTTAAAACTGTTTTACCATTTCTTTTTCTGCCCATTTGTCGACAACATCCCTGGCAAAGTTATAGTGTGTTGGCGCCTTAAGTTTAAAATTTTTCTTCTCATGCTCATAATTCCATGTTGATGCCAGTCTACAGGATCCAAGCAAGGGGAGCAACTTCTCTCTTGATGCTCTGTTCAAAAGTTGTCTCCCTTGGTTTAAAAATCTCATATTTACTCCATGTAAAGCTGGCAGAATAAAATGAATATACCTCTCAAGTGACACTTATCATTTGATCTGAAATTTTTATAAAGAGGCATGCATTTGTTAATGAAATATTGTTAATGAAACAATCAAATACATATATGTTTTGAAGATTTATACCAATTATATTTAGCACAATTCATGCAGCAGGTTGAAATGTACCATTTCTAAAACATCTCTAGGAAATACTTTTCCAAACTAATTAACAAGACATTTCCTAACCTTGTCAAATTTATTAATATCTTAAATGGACTATTTCATCTTTCAATGATTCAAACAAAACAATTCATCATTTTTAGGGAAAATTTTAATATTGTACTGCCTCAATAATGAATAGCATATAGACAGTATGGATGTGCTTGCTGGTCATAACATGCTTAGGAACATTTAATTGCCCCAAACAGGCTAAGTGTTTTAAAGATGAGGCAACACTTTTAATGTTAGCATGTATTCAGATAATTTTAATAGGTTTATCTTATCAACATATTGTCCCTAATTGTAAATTATGGGAGATAACTGCTTTTATTCTGTTATACCCATGCATAATGAATTATCTCCCTGAAATAAACTGACTTCAAAGAAACATTAAGGATGTCAATGTCAAATACAATAAATTAGCTACAAACAGTACAAAGCCTGGCCAGACTGCAAAAGTAAGAATTTTTATAATTCAATAGAAATGATATGAAAAAAGCTTCATTAACATTGAAAAGGCACTTGTTTCATGCAATACTTTGTTGTGTTTTTTTGTTGTTTTTGTTTTTGTTTTTTTTTTCATGCTTGGAAAAGTTAATCAATTTAAGATATTATAGTCATGTAAAAGTGCTTTATCTATTCTTAGTTTTTTTACTTTCAGTGTATCGTTACATTTCAAGACTATGCATACAAATGAACCTGTTGGTCATAATTACATTACTTAATATATATGATAAATGTTAAGGCATATTAAGGCATACTATAGACATGTCACAAGATGCAATGCACAAGGGGTATGTAGCAAAACAATCCAAAGTAGGTTTATTAATTTTTTGTAGTGAGAAATATGACTACTGCAGATACCAAATACATAGATTTCATCTGTAAATAATACTGTAACCCAATATATGATTGCGAATATTTGTTGGTTTCATAAAATGTTTAGATCTATACAGGGAAAACTGGTTACAAAAAGAATACAATAATACAGTGACACCAACACCAGTATATATCTGTACACCCTTAATTAACTTAGAATAATGAATGCATTTATAAGTCTAACAAATTTTGTGTAAAAACTATTTTATGGATGGCCATGTATAAGTTACTCATGTATAACTGCAAATTTATTTTCTTTAATCCACAAGTCAAATCTAAATTTTTATCTTACGCAAATGCTGAAGATAATAAAAAAAGAATTCAAGTCAGTCCAAAGAACTCCTTGTATGCAGTAGTACTTAATTAATAAACAGGTGGTTTTGTCCATTAAAGTTTCTTAAACTTATCTTTTTAATATATTCTTGCATAGCAGACTGGCGTTTCCGTGAGTTTTACCCATGCCGGAAATTTCATCTGGCATGGGGGTTGCCAGATGAGTCGCATGCTTAACAACGTCATTTTAGCGCACTTTATGAATGAACCACGTTAAAATGACGTCGTTTTAGAAGGGAAATATGTGCTTAGGATGACGTCATTTCGCCGTTGTTATTTAAGTTATAAGTTCATAAGCTATTGTAAGAAAATAGTTATGGATGAAATGACTTTAATTTCCATGAACATATATCATATTGATGTAAACCATTTTAAATATGAAATAATATGGCAGAATATGCAAGAAAAAATATCTAACATATGTTTGCGGTTCAGACCGGAACATCCGTCCCTCGGGAACCCGCCCGGCAAGCCTCGTTACTGCCCAATGGGCGGGTCCCCTCGGGACGGATATTCCGGTCCGAACCGCAACATATGACAGATATTATTAATCTATTTTTATAATAGACATTAATTTTCTATCAGGCCTTTTTCTAGCCATTTGGGAATAAAATACTTCGCCCAGTTTGGGAAATTTTGCATGTATAATTGCTTAAGTTGGAAAAAGATTTGGTACCTTTTGAAACACCTTAATGCTCTTTTGGCATAGTATAATTCTGAATTGTGCAAATTGTTCATTTCAACCTATGCAAATGTGTGGAAACATCCTGTCTGATACCATAATTATACTAAACTAGAACAAATTTGTCAGTTTTGACATCAGGAATTTTTGTTTGATTTGAGAGTTTTTTTAAAGATTGAGAAAAATTAGCATATTTGCAATTGGGAATGAATCTGGTAATCTGATCCATGGTGAAATTGGGGAAAGGCATGTCTTTTATTTCATTCTACATGCAACTATCCATCTGCTAATATTGTGAAATTGATTAGCAAAATTGAATAACAAAACTGTTGGGTTTGGTTGTTGTTTTTTTTGTTAATGTGTTGTTATTGTCAATGTTTATCAATGAATAAATTGAAAAAAAATACTGATGTACAGAGACGTTGACACTACAGTAGTCAAAATATATTGACGTGCCGAAGCTTGATTCTGAGATATTTTCGTTCTGGGGCAGAATCTCGCTTGAATGTCAAAACCAAAAGGAGATCTTTCTGTGGTGAAATGTGGATTTTGATGTTCTGAATCTCGCTTTTAGAGGCAAGATACAGAGCTCCAGATAGCGTGCGTATAAGCGTAAAAAACGCATAGAAAATCTAAAATACGCATCACTTTTAAAATTGGTGCGTCACAGTTACGCACAACAAAATGAAAATACGCTCCTATGTCAAAATTTATGCGTGAAAGAATAGAAGTGTAAACATTTGATATGTAAAAAGAAAATGTTTTGAGCATAAAAATACAATATATTTCCATTTTATTGCATTGAAAACTAAAAATTCTGTTGTCAACAACGCATGTTAAAAACGAAAGTAGCAGGAAATACAGAAGAGAGGTTAACTCCCGTAGATCAACTTGTGAAATTATTGATGAAATTTGTGCAAGATAATCATCGTAGGAGTTAACACAGTATTATGTTTGATTAGGCATCTATTGACATGCCTATGCCTCAATATAAACAAAAGTATATTTTAATTTCTTCAACTTTTGTTGTTGGAACAAAATAACATGTTTTTCACCTGCAGTTTTGTACTCAATATTTTCGTACCCAGTCTACAGTTACGGACAATTTTCTCTCAGACCAATACTTTTTTTAAGGAAAGATAAAAAAAAATCTTGTTAATGTTTCTTTAATTCTAATCTCAACTATAATTGTTCAAACTGGAGTACATGATAAGGTACATGCCGACAGAAATAAAGAAAGAAAAATATTGACTCCTAGAAAATAAAATAATTTTAGGGCTTCCACTAGTGGAAGTTTGGAGACATTTACTCCTTCATTTTGGCCTGTGACTTCCAAAAATTGATACTTTTCCTTCTGTACCTATATAATGTGACTTCCAATATCAGAGATTTTGAAGTCTTTGACTTCCAAATTTTGAAAATGGAAGCCCTGATAATTTTGCTGTGTATCCTAAACTTGAGTTCCAGTATACTCTGGAAGTCTGACTTTACATGTCATGTTTTGTATTGTTTCACATTAAATCAGTATTTAATTTGTAAAGGTTTTTTCTAAAAAAAAAGAAAATAAACAAACAAACAAACAAACCAATAAGTTTAATTTGTTTATAAAAAATGCAAAATGCTTTTTTGACAGATTTTACCCCTTAAGTTTTTCAGAATTTGCATTTTACCCCTCACTCTAAATTTTGAGGGGTAAAAACCCCTTGGCCAAAAAAATTATCTGGAGCTCTGAGATATTGCCCAGACACGAAAATAGCACATTATCTCGTCGCGCAGTACAATTAGTTGGACTTACGTTGACACATACAAAATAAACGAGTTAGTAACGCCTTCTTTTCAACAGTTAAACTGTTTGACAGTCTGTGAAGTGGGACCATTTATTTTAAATTAAGTACGCTAATTTAGCACATCAGTATTTTTTTTCAATTTATTCATTGATATACATTGAAAGAGAATATTTGACAGACCCTGGTCTGTGTAACCGAGTTTGCAAACTTAATTACTTATCCTTCATAGTGTTTTTTTTTCTTAAAAATTTTGTCATGTCTCTTTAACATCTTGACATTCATCTGTCTTCCATTAATTCAGACTTTCAAAGTCTTTACAGTATAATCTTGGTCGAAAACATAATATCCGAATATCCTTCATATTCAACTTTAAAAAAAAAAGATGATAATATTGAAAATTTAACAATAAATGTTACAGATGATGATTTTATCTGCATTGAAATATTACAATATGTATTTAACAATAGTTGTCATTCCTTAATGCTTACAATATTCATAAAAGTTTAAGGAACCTGCACAGTAATAATAGCTGATCTGTGAAAGTTGATATCATGGGCATTAGAACACTAAAACTAAAAGTACAGTAAATGCGTCTCAATTAATTTCATTTTGTTTGTTGGTTCATCCAGGGTCTTTTAAATCGAATTCTATTTAAAAGACCCTGGTTCATCGTATTTTTCATGAACTAAACCAATATAGCTCTTACTATAAGTTAATGACCAAAAGAATTAAAAATTAATTACAAACTTAATTATTCTGTGTGTAAATAGGAAATATTTTTTCCGTCCACTGCCAGTAATACAGAGTAGGACTTGGACCATTTTTTCGTCGATTCGAAGGTAAAATACAGTTTTATTATAAGAAAACGTAAGAGTATTAAAACATCATGTAGCGCACCAAAGAATGGCTATAGTACTTGAGATAATTGTAAATTTTTTTTATAGATTCATTGTCTGGTTTAAGCCTGAAAACGGGATAAGTGTTTTTCTCTGAATGCTCCCACTCGCCGACTCGGACTTTTCCCGAAACATATAAGAAATAAGGTTGAAACCTTCTTGAAAATTAATTTTAACGTACCGGATTATAAACCGAGTCATGTTTACACATTTTTCTAGATTAGTTTCAAATATGTCTATGCAAAAGTCAGTTTTTTAAAGTTTTTTTATAAAAATGGAAAATGCTCCCACTTGGGCTCGATTTCAGAGATGCTCCCACTCGGACCCAAATATATACACTTTGAAAGCACATTAATTGATGTGCCAAGCTTTTATGGATTATTCATACAATTTTTAAACCATTTTGTCAATAACTACTGTGTTTGGCGACATTAACTTTTACATGTACCTTCTTTTTACAGAGATCACTTCTTACGTCGTTGGACAGGACTCGGTGCCATGGCAAAGTTTAAACTGACAGGATCACTTTACAAAAAGGTGCACTTGGGCTTGTGTTGGATACGAAGGGATGATTCAAAATTATTTCCAACAACAAAGATAGGACTATATAAGACTTTAAATGGACAGTTTTTGGATCTCAAGAATAAAGTTTTTTTGAGATGTTAAAACAATGGTGGTGCTTTAATTATAAAGAAGTCATTGTTACATTGTTTAGTACCATACTGGATTAAGATTCTGTTGGTCTCGTACACACATTAGAGGGCCTGCATTTATTCAATAATTGCTGACTTTAATTTCTTGTTAATAATTTAAAACCAATCATTTGTGTGTTTGTTAAACTTGTGATTTAGATTTTATAACAACATAATAGTACGTTTATGAACATAAAAAAGAAGTCAATATCTATCGGCTGTTTTTGTATAGTTTATTAAAGAACAACATGTGAATCATTTTTGTCATGAACTGGTTAAAAAGTCAA